>NC_139771.1:8576332-8780823 GCF_965231275.1 Zosterops lateralis | reverse complement strand
CCTGCTGATCCGACAGGCTGAACCCTGGGTTTGTGGGATCCATTCCTGTAAAAATGGAACTATTTTCTTTTAAGGTCCTCCAACAGAGAAGTACAAACATAGACAAGAGAAGGAATTGCTTGGGTCACACAAGAACCTGAAACAAATTGTGGAAATGCTGCAGGGAGGACCAGGTGGGTGCATGTCCCTGAGCCTTCCCCTGACACTCAGCACCCGGGGCCTTTCTCTGCACATCTGGACACGCCGTACCCGACACAGCGGGAAGGGATCCATGGCAGCCTCGCTGCCCCACTGCTGATTTCACACCCTGCAGGGCTGTTTCCCAGCCTGGCCTGGCTGCAGCTTCCCCCCAGCTCAGCAGGAAGGCATTGGGCATCAGCTGACAGGGAGCCCAAACTGCACCACAGGCCACGGCACACCCTGAGATCCCTGCAATTTCCAGGGCTCCAGGCAGATCACAAAGGGAAGAGAGAGTGTCCTGGCCCAGCCCCAATACCTGGGCATTTTCCTTATCCATGTCTATGCCAAATATTGCCTCCTGAAGATGCCAGCACCCAAATCGAGAACAGTTATATCTGATCCAGCTCTCTCCCTTCCTTTCTCAAGTGATGGGCCTAGAGCTTCTGTGGAAGGTGGCTTTTCCCACAAGAAGCAGTCAATCATTGACATCCTCTGCTTCAAGAAGGAATGCAATGCCAGACATAGACACGGACAGAGACAGAGGTAGAGACAGAGAAAGAGACACAGACACAGACACAGTTACTGGAGGTAATTGCTGTGCCAGGCTCAGCCCTCTCTGGGGCTGTGTGGCAGCAGCTCTTCCCCCAGCACCCACCCTTGCATGGCCCAGCAAAAGCCAAAGCTGGAGGCTCCTGGGCTTGGAGGCCTCTGGAGCTCGTTGACAGCCCCTGGGAAAGGGCACTGGTGCCCCAATGTCCCTCCCGCTGCAGCTGCTCCCAGAGCTGGCCCTGAGTGCCCAGAGGCCCAAGGCACAGGAGCAGCCCCAAGTGGGAGCCCTGCCCTGAGCCCAGGGCCAGAGCCAGCCCTGGCACACAGTGGAAATGGATCCCATCTTGGTTTGTTTCTAGACGGGGTTGCTGGGGAGGCTTCTCCAGTAGTCTGGAGGTATGAAGTTTTGAAGCCCTCCAGGCCTCCTGCAGGTATGTTCTCACTGTCCCACCAAGGAATAATCATTGTCAACCTGTCAGGAACCAGCTGACAGAATCTCCTCTGGCTCTTCAGTCACAGGTGTGTCTGCAGAGAGGACTTCTCCAGCCCCAAGGCTGTATGCTACACACAAGCCCACCTCCCACGGCAGTGGTGAGTAGTGTGCCGCACAGGCTGAGCCCTGCTTCTGTGCAATCCATTCCTCAGAAATGGAACTACTTTTTGTTAAGGTCCTACAACAGGAAAGACCGAACACAGAGCAGACAAGAAATGCCTGGGGCCATTTGAAGTCATGTGGCAAATGCTGAAGGAAATGCTGCAGGGAGGACCAGGTGGGTGCATGTCCCTGAGCCTTCCCCTGACACTCAGCACCCGGGGCCTTTCTCTGCACATCTGGACCCGCCGTGCCCGGCACAGCGGGAAGGGATCCATGGCAGCCTCGCTGCCCCACTGCTGCTTTCACACCCTGCAGGGCTGTTTCCCAGCCTGGCCTGGCTGCAGCTTCTCCCCAGCTCAGCAGGAAGGCATTGGGCATCACCTGACAGGGAGCCCAATCTGCACCACGGGCCAGGCACACCCTGAGATCCCTGCAATTTCCCGGGCCCTGGGTAGATCAGAAAGGGCAGCTCTTTGGAGAAGTGAGGCCCAGCCCCAAGAACCTCGGCCTTTCCTGATCCTTATCAGTGTCTTTGACAAGCATTGCCACCTGAAGATGCCCCCTGTCCAATGGGGAGCACCTCCATCTGATCCGGCTGTGCTTTTCCTTTCTCCAGAAGTGGACAGAGAGGATGTGCTGAAGGCAAGGTCTCCCGGAGGAAGCAGTGGCTCCGTTCCGGCCTCTGCTGCAGGAAGGGAGGCGATGCCGGGCACAGTCACAGGAGGTAATTGCTCCTCTGGGCCTGAGCCCTGCTGAGGCTGGAGCTGCCACCTCTGCTGCTTGGTAGTGTCTGCCCTCCAGGGATGCTGCCCAGGGGCTGCAAAGAGTGTGGAGAGTGAGCAGAGGCAGCCCAGAGCTCCCCAGGCCCCTGGGCAGCTTTGGCCATGTCCATTGACATCTGCCTCCCATGGCCTGACCCAACCCCCTTGCAGTACCCAGTTCCCTATGACAGAGACGGATCCCAGAACACCACGGAAATGGTTCTGATCTCTGCTCTCTTCTAGACTGGGATCATGACATGGATTATCTGGAAACCCTGGCTGATAACCATTTTCAATTCTTGGAAGATGCTGAAGGCAAGTTCAGAGGGTGCCTTTCCTGACAGAATAATCCGTGTCAGTGTGGCAAGAGCTCACTCATGTGCCATTGCCCTTAACATGCTCTCAGGGTTGAAGGATTCTGGAATTTTTGCCCTGCTCCCTTCTGGAGCCCTGAGTGATCCCACAGCATGGCTGTCAGGGGCAGGAAGGAGCATTTAGCTGTCAATGCTCTTGCCGTGTGCAATGCCAGGGTGTCCTTCCGTGTGCTCTGTGCAGCCACGGAGAAGAGCAGAGAGGGAAGGGGCCGGGCCCAGGGCTGTGCCCTGGGGCTGTGCCTTGGGCTGCCCTTTTGGCAGTCCCAGGGAGCCTGAGGATCTCCTGCAGTGCCACGGGAGCTCTTCTCTCCTGCCTTTCTTTGCAGCTGAACCTCTTCAGCATGAAGGTGAAGCTCCTTTGGTGGATGCTGCACACAAGCCCATCTCCCGTCGCAGGGGTGAGTCAAGTTTCTCTGCTGACCCCACAGGCAGAACCCTGAGTTTGTGGGATCTGCTCCTGGAAAATGGAAATACTTTCTGTTAAGGTCCTCCAAAACGAAAGACCCAAGATATTGGAGTCAAAATGCCTCTTGAGTCAAGCAAATTCCTGAGAGAAACACAGAAGGAAGTGCTGCAGGGAGGACCAGGTGGGTGCATGTCCCTGAGCCTTCCCCTGACACTCAGCACCCGGGGCCTTTCTCTGCACATCTGGACACGCCGTGCCCGGCACAGCGGGAAGGGATCCATGGCAGCCTCGCTGCCCCACTGCTGCTTTCACACCCTGCAGGGCAGTTTCCCAGCCTGGCCTGGCTGCAGCTTCTCCCCAGCTCAGCAGGAAGGCATTGGGCATCAGCTGACAGGGAGCCCAAACTGCACCATGGGCCATGCACACCCTGAGATCCCTGCAATTTCCGGGGCCCTGGGTAGATCAGGAAGGGCAGCTCTTTGGAGAAGACAGTACTCTGTCCCAGCCCCAAGATCCTGGGCCTTTTCCTTATCCTTATCCATATCTTTCACAAATTTTGCCTCCTGACAATGCCACCACCCCAGCGGCGAATGTTTACATCGGATCCAGCTGTGTTTTTTTTCTTTCTCAAGGGACGGATCAGAAGGTGGTGCAGAAGGAAGAATATCCAGGAGAAAGCAGTGGCTCGGTGACAACCCCTGCTGCAGGAAGGGAGGAGAACGGAGACACAGAGAGAGAGATAGACACAGGCACAGACAGGGACACAGATACTGAGATGGACATGGACATGGACACAGGCATGAAAACAGACCCAGACACAGTTACAGAAGGTAATTGCTGTGCCAGGCTCAGCCTTCTCTGGGGCTGTGTGGCAGCAGCTCTTCCCCCAGCACCCACCCTTGCATGGCCCGGCAAAAGCCAAAGCTGGAGGCTCCTGGGCTTGGAGGCCTCTGGAGCTTGTTGGCAGCCCCTGGGAAAGGGCACTGGTGCCCAAGGTCCCTCCTGCTGCCAAGGGGCGGCAAGGTGCCTGCAGGCCCCAGCTCTGGGGGAAACAGAGAACGTCCTGCCCGTGTGCACCGTGCTGCCAGCTCAGCAGTTGGGCACAGCACAGCCTCACACTCCCCATTGCTCCCACAGATGCAGCCCTAACCACAACACGTGTTCCCGACTCCCAGAAGGGCATTTTAAGCGCTGTCTGTCAGGGAACACGCTGCTGGCTAGCGTTAACTATAGGGCTGCTTCTTCTGGAGCTTGTGGTCATTTTAAGCTGCATTGGAATCTGCTGTTGCTTGAAGAGAAAATGGTGAGTGTTTGTTCATCTTTCCCTCAAACAACTCCTTTTGAAAGTCTACTGTAGGTAGCACCAGCTGAGGCCTCAGACACCTCCTCTCTCCACAGGAGCTCCTCACAAGAGCGTTTGAAGGGCAGTGGCTGTAGCTCACATCTGGACAGCTTCAGCAGCTCCTCCAGCAGTAATAAGGGCCTGGGCAGCCTTTTCAAGATCTTTGCAAAGAGGACCCCAGAACAGTCATTGGAAGAGGGAAACTTTGCATTCCTGTAGGATCCCACTGCCACTTCCTCCCCTCATAGGTATCCCCAAACTGCCTTCACTCCCTTCTTTGGTTTCACTCTGTCCTATCCCAGCCCATTCCCTAGTTCTTCTAAAGACCCCAGGACCAAGCCAGCATCCTCCAGCCTCAGCTGAGACCAACATGGCCCTTCCCTCTGCACCTGTGCCCTCTGGTCCTGCCCTCTAAATAACACTGAGGGTGACCTCCCCACACCCCACCCAGCGTAGACGACGGCCTCTTTGTGTTCTAATAAAGACATGGAGTTGCTACCCCAGTGTCCGTGTGCTGCCCCCAGCAAATCCTAGAGGACCCCGGCACTGGCTGAGCTCCATGCCCGGGAGCAGCCCACGGTGTGGGCAGGCAGGAGCCAGGCAGGGGCTGCTGTGACCAGCAGTGGGGCCCCGAGGGGCTGGGGGAGCCTGTGCTGAGCGTGCCTGAGCTGAGGGCATGACCTGGACAATTTGGAGGGCTGGACAATCACCAGCTCAGTGAAGTTCAACAAGG
Organism: Zosterops lateralis; assembly: GCF_965231275.1. Taxonomy (NCBI): domain Eukaryota; kingdom Metazoa; phylum Chordata; class Aves; order Passeriformes; family Zosteropidae; genus Zosterops; species Zosterops lateralis. Next base: position 8,775,883 of record NC_139771.1, on the reverse strand, counting down.
GAAAGTGCTGGATTCTGCACCTGGGATGGGGCAACCCTGGCTGTGTGGACAGGCTGGGGAATGAGATGCTGAAGAGCAGGAAAGGGACCTGGGAATCCTGATGGATGGGAAATTGGATACGAGTCAGCACTGCCCTGGCAGCCAGGGGTGACACCCCTCTCCTGGGGGGCACCAAGCCCAGCAGGACCAGTGGGGCCAGGGATGGGATTGTCCCACTCTACTCTGCACTGGGGCAGCCCCACCTCAAATAATGTCAGAAGTTTTGGTCACTGCAGTATGAGCAAGAGTGTTCAAAGGAGGGCAGTGAAGATGGGGAAGGGCCTAAGGGGAAGCTGCGTGAAGAGCGGCAGAGGGCTCTCTGCCTCTTCTGCCTGGAGGAGACTGATGGGAGACCTCATTGAGGTCTCTGACTTGCTCTTGACAGGAAGAGGAGAAGCAGGCACTAATCTCTTTGTATTGTCCCCAGTGATAGGGAGTGGCCTGTAGTTGTGCCAGGGGAGATTTAGGTTGGGTAACAGAAAAAGGTTTTTATGCAGAGGATAGCTGGGCACTGAAACAGGCACCTCAGGGCAGCACCAAGTCTGAGAAAGCTCAAGCTGCATTTGGACAATACTCTCAAGCACATGCTGTGACTCTTGAGGACGCTCCTGTGCAGGGCCAGGAGTTGGACTTCATGATCCTTGTGAGTCCTTCCAACTCAGCTTATTCTGTGATTCAGTGATTCCGTTTATTACAGTAGACTCTCTGGTCATGGGTCTTCTCAAAAAGGATATCCAGGAAAAGAGGGAAGCCATGAAGAGCATTTCCAGGGGCACAGCCTGACCAGCAATGTCAGCAGGCAAAACAAAGGTTTTGCTAAGCCATGGCCCTTTGATGAAGCCAAACAGTTACAATCAAGGTAGCCCATTAGTACAGATGGGGGTATACACTCTGAGAGTACAGCCAAAGGGATGAGGTCACAGCAGGCTCTGATTTCGCAGCAGGCTGAGCTGACAGCAGGCTCTGAGGTCACAGAGGCCCCAGAGCCCCGGGGTTGCACAGCACCACAAGGACTCAGCAGTCAGTCCCTGACTACAACTGCTGTGGCAGCAGCGTCGGCAGCAGCAGCGGTGCTGACATTGCGGACAGCAGTGCTGACATTGGGGACAGCGGTGTCGGGAAAGCCGTGAAGGACAGTGGTGGCAGCAAGAGCTGGGAACTGGCACAGGGCAAGGCACCATGGCCCTTGCTCTGCGCCTCTTCCTCCTGCTCCTGCTGGCAGTGGCCCTGCCTGCCAGGGCAGCCCAGGCTGCTCCATGGCCAGCACAAGGAGCAGGTGAGCCGGGGCCTGGCTCCCCTTTCCGGGGACAGTGCTCCCTTCTCCCTTGGACGCCTTGGGGATGGTTTTCCCCAGGCTTTAAGGGAGGGTTTGCTCTGGGAGGGAGAGAGCTCCAATGGGGTGAGGGCTGCCCCCGTTTTGTCTCCAGGGATGCTGTACAGGGGCTGCAAAGAGTGTGGAGAGTGAGCAGAGGCAGCCCAGAGCTCCTCAGGCCCCTGGGCAGCTTTGGCCATGTCCATTGACATCTGCCTCCTTTGGCCTGACACGACCCCCTTGCAGTGCCCAGTTCCCTAAGGCAGAGGGGCATCCCCGCACACCATGGAAATGCTTCTGATCTCTGCTCCCTTCTAGACTGGGAACGTGATACCGATTATGTGGAAGCCCTGGTGAAGAATGGTTTGCAGTTCTTTCAGGATATTGAAGGCAAGTTCAGAGGGTGCCTTTCCTGACGGAATAATCCGTGTCAGTGTGGCAAGAGCTCACTCATGTGCCATTGCCCTTAACATGCTCTCAGGGTTGAAGGATTCTGGAATTTTTGCCCTGCTCCCTTCTGGAGCCCTGAGTGATCCCACAGCATGGCTGTCAGGGGCAGGAAGGAGCATTTAGCTGTCAATGCTCTTGCTGTGTGCAATGCCAGGGTGTCCTTCCGTGTGCTCTGTGCAGCCACGGAGAAGAGCAGAGAGGGAAGGGGCCGGGCCCGGGGCTGTGCCCCGGGGCTGTGCCTTGGGTGGCTCCTTTGGCAGCCCCAGGGAGCCTGAGGAACTCCTGCAGTGCCACGGGAGCTCTTCTCTCCTGCCTTTCTTTGCAGCCAAGTCCCTTCGCCAAGGTGATCTGGCTTCCGAAGCGATGTCCAAGACTGAGACTGTAGGAGATGCTGAGGGTAGGTCAAGGCTTTTCCTTCTGGAAGAGCTGCCACCTCAGAGCCCAAAAGTCAGCCAGTAGGGCAGAGGTGACAGAAGCTTCTGTGGCCGTTCAGTTACAGGTGTGTCCACAGGGAACACTTCTGCAGCTCCTTTGGTGGATGCTGCAGGCAAGTCCAGCTCCGGTCGCAGGGGTGAGTCAAGTTTCCCTGCTGACCCCACAGGCTGAGCCCCGGGTCTGTGGGATCTGTTACTGGATAATGGAAATACTTTGCCCTAAGGTCCTCCAACAGGGAAGTACAAATCTATGGGACCCAAGAGACCCCAGGAGTCATCTGAACTCATCAGGCAAACATTGAAGGAAACGCTGCAGGGAGGACCAGGTGGGTGCATGTCCCTGAGCCTTCCCCTGACACTCAGCACCTGGGGCCTTTCTCTGCACATCTGGACACGCCGTACCCGGCACAGCGGGAAGGGATCCATGGCAGCCTCGCTGCCCCACTGCTGCTTTCACACCCTGCAGGGCTGTTTCCCAGCCTGGCCTGGCTGCAGCTTCCCCCCAGCTCAGCAGGAAGGCATTGGGCATCAGCTGACAGGGAGCCCAATCTGCACCATGGGCCATGCACACCCTGAGATCCCTGCAATTTCCGGGGCCCCAGGACGATAGGAAGGGTGGCTGTTTCAATGAGGGATAGTCGTTGGTCTGCCTGAAGATCCTGGGAATCTTCCTGATCTTTATCAGTGTCTTTGACAAGCATTGCCTCCTGAAGATGCCCCCTGTCCAATGGGGAGCACCTCCATCTGATCCGGCTGTGCTTTTCCTTTCTCCAGAAGTGGACAGAGAGGATGTGCTGAAGGCAAGGTCTCCCGGAGGAAGCAGTGGCTCTGTTCCAGCCTCTGCTGCAGGAAGGGAGGCGATGCCGGGCACAGACACAGGAGGTAATTGCTCCTCTGGGCCTGAGCCCTGCTGAGGCTTGAGTTGCCACCTCTGCTGCTTGGTAGTGCCTGCCCTCCAGGGATGCTGCCCAGGGGCTGCAAAGAGTGTGGAGAGTGAGCAGAGGCAGCCCAGAACTCCCCAGGCCCCTGGGCAGCTTTGGCCATGTCCATTGACATCCGCCTCCCACGGCCTGATCCAACCCCCTTGCAGTGCCCAGTTCCCTAAGGCAGAGGGGCATCCCAGCACACCACGGAAATGGTTCTGATCTCTGATCCCTTCTAGATTGGGATCGTGATACCGATTATGTGGAAGCCCTGGTGAAGAATGGTTTGCAGTTCTTTCAGGATATTGAAGGCAAGTTCAGAGGGTGCCTTTCCTGACAGAATAATCCGTGTCAGTGTGGCAAGAGCTCACTCATGTGCCATTGCCCTTAACATGCTCTCAGGGTTGAAGGATTCTGGAATTTTTGCCCTGCTCCCTTCTGGAGCCCTGAGTGATCCCACAGCATGGCTGTCAGGGGCAGGAAGGAGCATTTAGCTGTCAATGCTCTTGCTGTGTGCAATACCAGGGTGTCCTTCCGTGTGCTCTGTGCAGCCACGGAGAAGAGCAGAGAGGGAAGGGGCCGGGCCCAGGCCTGTGCCCCGGGGCTGTGCCTTGGGCGGCTCCTTTGGCAGTCCCAGGGAGCCTGAGGAACTCCTGCAGTGCCACGGGAGCTCTTCTCTCCTGCCTTTCTTTGCAGCCAAGTCCCTTCGCCAAGGTGATCTGGCTTCCGAAGCGATGTCCAAGACTGAGCCTATAGGAGATGCTGAGGGTAGGTCAAGGCTTTTCCTTCTGGAAGAGCTGCCACCTCAGAGCCCAGAGCTCGGCCAGGGGGGCAACGCTACAGGTGCCAGGACAGAGCTGTGCCCGTGTGTGCCCTCACTGTGCACGATCCTCTCACTCCTCCTGTGGCTCAGTGCTGCCCATGCAGATCGGCAGAGGTGACAGAAGCTTCTGTGGCTGTTCCGTTGCAGGTGTGTCTGCAGGGAAGACTTCTGCAGCTCCTTTGGTGGATGCAGCACACAAGCCCAGCTCCCGTCGCAGGGGTGAGTTGTGTGTCCCTTCTGACCCCACAGGCTGAGCCCTGGGTCTGTGGGCTCTGTTCCTTGAAAATGCAAATACTTTGCCCTAAGGTCCTCCAACAGGGAAGTACAAATCTATGGGACCCAAGAGACCCCAGGAGTCATCTGAACTCATCAGGCAAACATTGAAGGAAACGCTGCAGGGAGGACCAGGTGGGTGCATGTCCCTGAGCCTTCCCCTGACACTCAGCACTCGGGGCCTTTCTCTGCACATCTGGACACGCCGTGCCCGGCACAGCGGGAAGGGATCCATGGCAGCCTCGCTGCCCCACTGCTGCTTTCACACCCTGCAGGGCTGTTTCCCAGCCTGGCCTGGCTGCAGCTTCCCCCCAGCTCAGCAGGAAGGCATTGGGCATCAGCTGACAGGGAGCCCAATCTGCACCATGGGCCATGCACACCCTGAGATCCCTGCAATTTCCGGGGCTCCAGGACGATAGGAAGGGTGGCTGTTTCAATGAGGGATAGTCGTTGGTCTGCCTGAAGATCCTGGGAATCTTCCTGATCCTTATCAGTGTCTTTGACAAGCATTGCCTCCTGAAGATGCCCCCTGTCCAGTGGGGAGCACCTCCATCTGATCCGGCTGTGCTTTTCCTTTCTCCAGAAGTGGACAGAGAGGATGTGCTGAAGGCAAGGTCTCCCGGAGGAAGCAGTGGCTCCGTTCCAGCCTCTGCTGCAGGAAGGGAGGCGATGCCGGGCACAGACACAGGAGGTAATTGCTCCTCTGGGTCTGAGCCCTGCTGAGGCTGGAGCTGCCACCTCTGCTGCTTGGTAGTGCCTGCCCTCCAGGGATGCTGCCCAGGGGCTGCAAAGAGTGTGGAGAGTGAGCAGAGGCAGCCCAGAGTTCCTCAGGCCCCTGGGCAGCTTTGGCCATGTCCATTGACATCTGCCTCCCACAGCTTGACACGACCCCCTTGCAGTGCCCAGTTCCCTAAGGCAGAAGGGGACCCAGGAATGCCCTGAACAAGGTTCTCATCTCTGCTCCTTTGTAGATGAGGCTCCTGGGGAGGCTTCTCCATTAACTTGGCTGGATAAAGTTTCAAAGCCCTTGGAGCTTCGCGTAGGTATGTTCTCAGTGTCCCACCAAGCAATAATCATTGACAACCTGGAAGCAACCTGATGACAGAAATTTCATTGGCTGTTGAGTTACAGGTGTGACTGAAGGGAGGAATTCGGCACCTCCTTTCCTGATTGCTTCAGGCAAGCGCAGCTCCCATCACAGGGGTGAGCCGTGTGTCCCTGCTGATCCGACAGGCTGAACCCTGGGTTTGTGGGATCCATTCCTGTAAAAATGGAACTATTTTCTTTTAAGGTCCTCCAACAGAGAAGTACAAACATAGACAAGAGAAGGAATTGCTTGGGTCACACAAGAACCTGAAACAAATTGTGGAAATGCTGCAGGGAGGACCAGGTGGGTGCATGTCCCTGAGCCTTCCCCTGACACTCAGCACCCGGGGCCTTTCTCTGCACATCTGGACACGCCGTACCCGACACAGCGGGAAGGGATCCATGGCAGCCTCGCTGCCCCACTGCTGATTTCACACCCTGCAGGGCTGTTTCCCAGCCTGGCCTGGCTGCAGCTTCCCCCCAGCTCAGCAGGAAGGCATTGGGCATCAGCTGACAGGGAGCCCAAACTGCACCACAGGCCACGGCACACCCTGAGATCCCTGCAATTTCCAGGGCTCCAGGCAGATCACAAAGGGAAGAGAGAGTGTCCTGGCCCAGCCCCAATACCTGGGCATTTTCCTTATCCATGTCTATGCCAAATATTGCCTCCTGAAGATGCCAGCACCCAAATCGAGAACAGTTATATCTGATCCAGCTCTCTCCCTTCCTTTCTCAAGTGATGGGCCTAGAGCTTCTGTGGAAGGTGGCTTTTCCCACAAGAAGCAGTCAATCATTGACATCCTCTGCTTCAAGAAGGAATGCAATGCCAGACATAGACACGGACAGAGACAGAGGTAGAGACAGAGAAAGAGACACAGACACAGACACAGTTACTGGAGGTAATTGCTGTGCCAGGCTCAGCCCTCTCTGGGGCTGTGTGGCAGCAGCTCTTCCCCCAGCACCCACCCTTGCATGGCCCAGCAAAAGCCAAAGCTGGAGGCTCCTGGGCTTGGAGGCCTCTGGAGCTCGTTGACAGCCCCTGGGAAAGGGCACTGGTGCCCCAATGTCCCTCCCGCTGCAGCTGCTCCCAGAGCTGGCCCTGAGTGCCCAGAGGCCCAAGGCACAGGAGCAGCCCCAAGTGGGAGCCCTGCCCTGAGCCCAGGACCAGAGCCAGCCCTGGCACACAGTGGAAATGGATCCCATCTTGGTTTGTTTCTAGACGGGGTTGCTGGGGAGGCTTCTCCAGTAGTCTGGAGGTATGAAGTTTTGAAGCCCTCCAGGCCTCCTGCAGGTATGTTCTCACTGTCCCACCAAGGAATAATCATTGTCAACCTGTCAGGAACCAGCTGACAGAATCTCCTCTGGCTCTTCAGTCACAGGTGTGTCTGCAGAGAGGACTTCTCCAGCCCCAAGGCTGTATGCTACGCACAAGCCCACCTCCCACGGCAGTGGTGAGTAGTGTGCCGCACAGGCTGAGCCCTGCTTCTGTGCAATCCATTCCTCAGAAATGGAACTACTTTTTGTTAAGGTCCTACAACAGGAAAGACCGAACACAGAGCAGACAAGAAATGCCTGGGGCCATTTGAAGTCATGTGGCAAATGCTGAAGGAAATGCTGCAGGGAGGACCAGGTGGGTGCATGTCCCTGAGCCTTCCCCTGACACTCAGCACCCGGGGCCTTTCTCTGCACATCTGGACCCGCCGTGCCCGGCACAGCGGGAAGGGATCCATGGCAGCCTCGCTGCCCCACTGCTGCTTTCACACCCTGCAGGGCTGTTTCCCAGCCTGGCCTGGCTGCAGCTTCTCCCCAGCTCAGCAGGAAGGCATTGGGCATCACCTGACAGGGAGCCCAATCTGCACCACGGGCCAGGCACACCCTGAGATCCCTGCAATTTCCCGGGCCCTGGGTAGATCAGAAAGGGCAGCTCTTTGGAGAAGTGAGGCCCAGCCCCAAGAACCTCGGCCTTTCCTGATCCTTATCAGTGTCTTTGACAAGCATTGCCACCTGAAGATGCCCCCTGTCCAATGGGGAGCACCTCCATCTGATCCGGCTGTGCTTTTCCTTTCTCCAGAAGTGGACAGAGAGGATGTGCTGAAGGCAAGGTCTCCCGGAGGAAGCAGTGGCTTCGTTCCAGCCTCTGCTGCAGGAAGGGAGGCGATGCCGGGCACAGTCACAGGAGGTAATTGCTCCTCTGGGCCTGAGCCCTGCTGAGGCTGGAGCTGCCACCTCTGCTGCTTGGTAGTGTCTGCCCTCCAGGGATGCTGCCCAGGGGCTGCAAAGAGTGTGGAGAGTGAGCAGAGGCAGCCCAGAGCTCCCCAGGCCCCTGGGCAGCTTTGGCCATGTCCATTGACATCTGCCTCCCATGGCCTGACCCAACCCCCTTGCAGTACCCAGTTCCCTATGACAGAGACGGATCCCAGAACACCACGGAAATGGTTCTGATCTCTGCTCTCTTCTAGACTGGGATCATGACATGGATTATCTGGAAACCCTGGCTGATAACCATTTTCAATTCTTGGAAGATGCTGAAGGCAAGTTCAGAGGGTGCCTTTCCTGACAGAATAATCCGTGTCAGTGTGGCAAGAGCTCACTCATGTGCCATTGCCCTTAACATGCTCTCAGGGTTGAAGGATTCTGGAATTTTTGCCCTGCTCCCTTCTGGAGCCCTGAGTGATCCCACAGCATGGCTGTCAGGGGCAGGAAGGAGCATTTAGCTGTCAATGCTCTTGCCGTGTGCAATGCCAGGGTGTCCTTCCGTGTGCTCTGTGCAGCCACGGAGAAGAGCAGAGAGGGAAGGGGCCGGGCCCAGGGCTGTGCCCTGGGGCTGTGCCTTGGGCTGCCCTTTTGGCAGTCCCAGGGAGCCTGAGGATCTCCTGCAGTGCCACGGGAGCTCTTCTCTCCTGCCTTTCTTTGCAGCTGAACCTCTTCAGCATGAAGGTGAAGCTCCTTTGGTGGATGCTGCACACAAGCCCATCTCCCGTCGCAGGGGTGAGTCAAGTTTCTCTGCTGACCCCACAGGCAGAACCCTGAGTTTGTGGGATCTGCTCCTGGAAAATGGAAATACTTTCTGTTAAGGTCCTCCAAAACGAAAGACCCAAGATATTGGAGTCAAAATGCCTCTTGAGTCAAGCAAATTCCTGAGAGAAACACAGAAGGAAGTGCTGCAGGGAGGACCAGGTGGGTGCATGTCCCTGAGCCTTCCCCTGACACTCAGCACCCGGGGCCTTTCTCTGCACATCTGGACACGCCGTGCCCGGCACAGCGGGAAGGGATCCATGGCAGCCTCGCTGCCCCACTGCTGCTTTCACACCCTGCAGGGCAGTTTCCCAGCCTGGCCTGGCTGCAGCTTCTCCCCAGCTCAGCAGGAAGGCATTGGGCATCAGCTGACAGGGAGCCCAAACTGCACCATGGGCCATGCACACCCTGAGATCCCTGCAATTTCCGGGGCCCTGGGTAGATCAGGAAGGGCAGCTCTTTGGAGAAGACAGTACTCTGTCCCAGCCCCAAGATCCTGGGCCTTTTCCTTATCCTTATCCATATCTTTCACAAATTTTGCCTCCTGACAATGCCACCACCCCAGCGGCGAATGTTTACATCGGATCCAGCTGTGTTTTTTTTCTTTCTCAAGGGACGGATCAGAAGGTGGTGCAGAAGGAAGAATATCCAGGAGAAAGCAGTGGCTCGGTGACAACCCCTGCTGCAGGAAGGGAGGAGAACGGAGACACAGAGAGAGAGATAGACACAGGCACAGACAGGGACACAGATACTGAGATGGACATGGACATGGACACAGGCATGAAAACAGACCCAGACACAGTTACAGAAGGTAATTGCTGTGCCAGGCTCAGCCTTCTCTGGGGCTGTGTGGCAGCAGCTCTTCCCCCAGCACCCACCCTTGCATGGCCCGGCAAAAGCCAAAGCTGGAGGCTCCTGGGCTTGGAGGCCTCTGGAGCTTGTTGGCAGCCCCTGGGAAAGGGCACTGGTGCCCAAGGTCCCTCCTGCTGCCAAGGGGCGGCAAGGTGCCTGCAGGCCCCAGCTCTGGGGGAAACAGAGAACGTCCTGCCCGTGTGCACCGTGCTGCCAGCTCAGCAGTTGGGCACAGCACAGCCTCACACTCCCCATTGCTCCCACAGATGCAGCCCTAACCACAACACGTGTTCCCGACTCCCAGAAGGGCATTTTAAGCGCTGTCTGTCAGGGAACACGCTGCTGGCTAGCGTTAACTATAGGGCTGCTTCTTCTGGAGCTTGTGGTCATTTTAAGCTGCATTGGAATCTGCTGTTGCTTGAAGAGAAAATGGTGAGTGTTTGTTCATCTTTCCCTCAAACAACTCCTTTTGAAAGTCTACTGTAGGTAGCACCAGCTGAGGCCTCAGACACCTCCTCTCTCCACAGGAGCTCCTCACAAGAGCGTTTGAAGGGCAGTGGCTGTAGCTCACATCTGGACAGCTTCAGCAGCTCCTCCAGCAGTAATAAGGGCCTGTGCAGCCTTTTCAAGATCTTTGCAAAGAGGACCCCAGAACAGTCATTGGAAGAGGGAAACTTTGCATTCCTGTAGGATCCCACTGCCACTTCCTCCCCTCATAGGTATCCCCAAACTGCCTTCACTCCCTTCTTTGGTTTCACTCTGTCCTATCCCAGCCCATTCCCTAGTTCTTCTAAAGACCCCAGGACCAAGCCAGCATCCTCCAGCCTCAGCTGAGACCAACATGGCCCTTCCCTCTGCACCTGTGCCCTCTGGTCCTGCCCTCTAAATAACACTGAGGGTGACCTCCCCACACCCCACCCAGCGTAGACGACGGCCTCTTTGTGTTCTAATAAAGACATGGAGTTGCTACCCCAGTGTCCGTGTGCTGCCCCCAGCAAATCCTAGAGGACCCCGGCACTGGCTGAGCTCCATGCCCGGGAGCAGCCCACGGTGTGGGCAGGCAGGAGCCAGGCAGGGGCTGCTGTGACCAGCAGTGGGGCCCCGAGGGGCTGGGGGAGCCTGTGCTGAGCGTGCCTGAGCTGAGGGCATGACCTGGACAATTTGGAGGGCTGGACAATCACCAGCTCAGTGAAGTTCAACAAGGGAAAGTGCTGGATTCTGCACCTGGGATGGGGCAACCCTGGCTGTGTGGACAGGCTGGGGAATGAGATGCTGAAGAGCAGGAAAGGGACCTGGGAATCCTGATGGATGGGAAATTGGATACGAGTCAGCACTGCCCTGGCAGCCAGGGGTGACACCCCTCTCCTGGGGGGCACCAAGCCCAGCAGGACCAGTGGGGCCAGGGATGGGATTGTCCCACTCTACTCTGCACTGGGGCAGCCCCACCTCAAATAATGTCAGAAGTTTTGGTCACTGCAGTATGAGCAAGAGTGTTCAAAGGAGGGCAGTGAAGATGGGGAAGGGCCTAAGGGGAAGCTGCGTGAAGAGCGGCAGAGGGCTCTCTGCCTCTTCTGCCTGGAGGAGACTGATGGGAGACCTCATTGAGGTCTCTGACTTGCTCTTGACAGGAAGAGGAGAAGCAGGCACTAATCTCTTTGTATTGTCCCCAGTGATAGGGAGTGGCCTGTAGTTGTGCCAGGGGAGATTTAGGTTGGGTAACAGAAAAAGGTTTTTATGCAGAGGATAGCTGGGCACTGAAACAGGCACCTCAGGGCAGCACCAAGTCTGAGAAAGCTCAAGCTGCATTTGGACAATACTCTCAAGCACATGCTGTGACTCTTGAGGACGCTCCTGTGCAGGGCCAGGAGTTGGACTTCATGATCCTTGTGAGTCCTTCCAACTCAGCTTATTCTGTGATTCAGTGATTCCGTTTATTACAGTAGACTCTCTGGTCATGGGTCTTCTCAAAAAGGATATCCAGGAAAAGAGGGAAGCCATGAAGAGCATTTCCAGGGGCACAGCCTGACCAGCAATGTCAGCAGGCAAAACAAAGGTTTTGCTAAGCCATGGCCCTTTGATGAAGCCAAACAGTTACAATCAAGGCAACCTATTAGTACAGATGGCGCTACACTCTGCGAGTACAGCCAAGGCCATGAGGTCACAGCAGGCTCTGATTTCGCAGCAGGCTGAGCTGACAGCAGGCTCTGAGGTCACAGAGGCCCCAGAGCCCCGGGGTTGCACAGCACCACAAGGACTCAGCAGTCAGTCCCTGACTACAACTGCTGTGGCAGCAGCGTCGGCGGCAGCAGCGGTGCTGACATTGCGGACAGCAGTGCTGACATTGGGGACAGCGGTGTCGGGAAAGCCGTGAAGGACAGTGGTGGCAGCAAGAGCTGGGAACTGGAACAGGGCAAGGCACCATGGCCCTTGCTCTGCGCCTCTTCCTCCTGCTCCTGCTGGCAGTGGCCCTGCCTGCCAGGGCAGCCCAGGCTGCTCCATGGCCAGCACAAGGAGCAGGTGAGCCGGGGCCTGGCTCCCCGTTTCCTGGGACAGCGCTCCCTTCTCCCTGGGACGCCTTGGGGATGGTTTTCCCCGGGCTTTAAGGGAGGGTTTGCTCTGGGAGGGAGAGAGCTCCAATGGGGCGAGGGCTGCCCCCGTTTTGTCTCCAGGGATGCTGTACAGGGGCTGCAAAGAGTGTGGAGAGTGAGCAGAGGCAGCCCAGAGCTCCTCAGGCCCCTGGGCAGCTTTGGCCATGTCCATTGACATCTGCCTCCTATGGCCTGACACGACCCCCTTGCAGTACCCAGTTCCCTAAGGCAGAGGGGCATCCCCGCATACCATGGAAATGCTTCTGATCTCTGCTCCCTTCTAGACTGGGAACGTAATACCGATTATGTGGAAGCCCTGGTGAAGAATGGTTTGCAGTTCTTTCAGGATATTGAAGGCAAGTTCAGAGGGTGCCTTTCCTGACAGAATAATCCGTGTCAGTGTGGCAAGAGCTCACTCATGTGCCATTGCCCTTAACATGCTCTCAGGGTTGAAGGATTCTGGAATTTTTGCCCTGCTCCTTTTTGAAACCCTGAGTGATCCCACAGCATGGCTGTCAGGGGCAGGAAGGAGCATTTAGCTGTCAATGCTCTTGCTGTGTGCAATACCAGGGTGTCCTTCCGTGTGCTCTGTGCAGCCACGGAGAAGAGCAGAGAGGGAAGGGGCCGGGCCCAGGGCTGTGCCCCGGGGCTGTGCTTTGGGTGGCTCCTTTGGCAGTCCCAGGGAGCCTGAGGAACTCCTGCAGTGCCACGGGAGCTCTTCTCTCCTGCCTTTCTTTGCAGCCAAGTCCCTTCGCCAAGGTGATCTGGCTTCCGAAGCTATGTCCAAGACTGAGCCTGTAGGAGATGCTGAGGGTAGGTCAAGGCTTTTCCTTCTGGAAGAGCTGCCACCTCAGAGCCCAAAAGTCAGCCAGTAGGGCAGAGGTGACAGAAGCTTCTGTGGCCGTTCAGTTACAGGTGTGTCCACAGGGAACACTTCTGCAGCTCCTTTGGTGGATGCTGCAGGCAAGTCCAGCTCCCGTCACAGGGGTGAGTCGAGTTTCCCTGCTGACCCCACAGGCTGAGCCCCGGGTCTGTGGGATCTGTTACTGGATAATAGAAATACTTTGCCCTAAGGTCCTCCAACAGGGAAGTACAAATCTATGGGACCCAAGATGTGGGTGTTTCTGAGTTTTGTGTATTTTACAGTTTTCTGTACCCCAGTTCAAAATGGCCTCCAAGTTCTTTTCCCCTGACTTCCATCTTGTTGTTTATCTCCCTCCTGATTATTTTTAGCATACAGTTGTTACATTTACCTCTGCTAGCCCTTGGAGACAACTCTCCATTGGTTAGCTTTTACCGCCACCCATCCTGTCCATCACCCCTACCCTCCCACGCCAATCACCCTGAGGCCTGAGCCTAGGGATTGGCTGGGTCCTGACCCTCTCTCTTCCCCAGTTCTGATGGTTCTGTTCATATGTTGGCCACTCCTTATTTCCACCCCATTGGCTGTGTTGTTCATCCCCTCCCCAGTTTTGCACGGTATAAGAGCTCATGTTCTGGCTAGCTCGGGGTCTCTCGTCTCGAGGCTCCGAGCAGAGAATAAAGCTTTCCCTGTTCCACCTCTATGAGCGTCCCTTCTCTCCTTTACCGACCCCTTTGCGATCGCCCTCGGAGTGGAGCGTGGGTCAAGACCCCACGGAACACGAGGCTGTTCAGCGTTCCGGGGCTGGCCGGGCGAAGAGGCGCGCTGCGACAGGAGTGGCGTCCAACGTGGGGCCCCACTGCCTTTACTCGAGAGCGACTCGTGGTGTAGGACCCAGCGGCTGGATCCTCGGATCCACTCGGATATAAAGTTTTTGGGAGACCGCCAGGGGTCCGAACTTTCTGTGGTTCTACACACCACCGGTTGAAGCAGCCACACATTGGTGCACTCCCGGTGGAAGAAGAGGACAGCTCCAGCGCCCGGGAGTCCTCCTTGGGGTCGGTGCCTGAACTTCGTCCCCTTGTTTCTGCGACTGGACCAGGTAAGTGAAAGCTTACCGGCGGGGAGTGGCCCTTTTTCCAGGTGGGAGGGGGAACTCCCAACTCAGGGAAGGGGCTCTGAGCAAAAACTCAGACGCCTCAGGCTGCGCAGCCCCCGGGGAGAGCGGGTGGAGTTTTTGGGTTGTTGGTTTTCAGCTCTCCTTTTCCTCCCCGGGTTCGGAGGGGTCCTGTCGCTTTTATTTTGAGTTGTAACGTGAGATCTGTGTTTGGAATTTGGAGTTTGAGTTTTTGCCGCTCCCGGTGACGAGGTTGGTGGCCTGGCCGGGTTCTTAAGTGCGGTGTGTGTGGCTTTTTTGTTGCTTCTGTTGTACGACATTCAGGCTTGGATGGTACAAATAACATCGAGTCATGGGCGCACGACTCAGTACCACCCAGAGAGAAGTTTACGTTAAAGTTAAAGGGTTTCTTGTTGTGGTTAATTTTAAGTTCTCTAAAAGAGAGCTTAGAGAATTTATACGGTTTCTCTTCCTCCACTTCCCCAAAGCGTCCTCCCGATTGACGGACACCGTTCTATTTTGGAGTGCGGTGTATGTAAAATTTTCTAATTTGGCCAAGTCGGGAGATAAGGAGGCAGCCAAATTTCTTAATTGGGTTCAGCAGATTCGATCTGCGTGCTTAAAAATACAGGGAGTGGAGAAAGGGACCACTGATGGTTGTTCCCCCGGTTTAAGCTGTTCTCGTCCTAGTCCCCCTGCCCGACCCCCTCTTCCCAGATCTGGCATCCTTAAGGGGTCCGCCAGCCCTGTCCCCTCGGGGACCAGAAAATCCCCCCACCCAGGCAGTCCTGGCCAAACTGCTTGGGATTCCCGAAGCGGGCTCACTCCACCCGCCCGGGAAACTTTTCTTCCCCAAACCCTCCCTAGTTCTAAGCCCAAAGTTAGGTTTTCGTTCGCTGAACCCCTTGGTGCACAAAATGGCGTCCCAGACCCCTCTCCCCAAAATGGCGGCGGCCACATGGCATGCTCGTTGTCCCTCTCCTCCATTTTCCCTTCCCGTTCTGTCCCTTCTTCTCCTAAACACCCGCGCCAGTGCACCAACCCCTTCCTTCCCATAACTCCTCCCCTTTCCCACAAAGAGTCTCCTCCCTTCCCTCCGCCCTCCTACCACACCCCCTCTCAATCTCCTCCCCTTAAGTCACCGCCCACAATGACCTCATTCCCCAGCGCCCCGCCCTCGGACTGGTCCGAGCCCTGCCCCTCTTCCGGTTCCCACGCCCCGCCTTCCGGTTCCCACGGTTGGAGTCCGGAAGAGGGGGGCCCGGAAACCGGAAGCCCCGATCCAGATAGCATCCCTGCCCTGACTCCAGTAACATACAGGGGGAATAGGGCAGGGAGAAACAACGCGGCTACCTGGAGGCCATTGCCCCAGGGGTTGATCAAGGATCTGATGAAGACCCTGAAGGAGTACGGACGGGATAGTCCGTACTTCCAGGAAATGTTGGCATCTTCGTTAGCGGGTCAAGTGGTAGTCCCTTACGACCTAAAGCAGCTCTTCCGTTGCCTGTCAAATAAGACTGAGTATAAGTTGTGGCTGGCAACGTGGAGAGACTTGCTTGGACGTACCCTACCCAGCTTGTTAAAAGATCCTACAACCTCCATGGACAATGGCGGGGACCCCATCACATTAGATCATTTGATGGGGGAGGAGGATTGGAAGAGTGCCTCGGACCAGGCAGAAAACATCCCGGAGGGCGTCCTAGAAATTATAAAAGAAAAGGCACAATTAGCATTCTGTGACATGCGGCCTGCAGGGCCATTAACACCTTATGCCGAGATTTTTTAGGGACCTGCGGAGCCTTTTGTAGGTTTCGTAGAGCGCTTGACCACCGCCATCGAACAGCAAGTCTCGAGGGTACATGCCAGAGAGGAGATCCTGGAGGAAATGGTCTCCACCCATGCTAATGAGGTGTGTCGGGAGATCATCCTCCGGATCCCCAAACAGCCCGGGGAATACCCAACGCTGGACGAAATGCTGCGGGCGGTCAGCGCAGTGGCAGCGGCTCCAAGGATGAGGCCACAACTGGAGAGAAGGAAAGGGGGCCCGAAGGTCGCAATGGTCCAACACGGAGAAGAGGACAAAACACCAAAAACACCGAGAAGGGCGCCAGGAGACAGGCCCTGTTTCCTGTGTGGAAGAAAAGGACACTGGTCCAGCCAGTGCCCGAAAAGAAAAGACTTTGATGACTTTTTGAAACGGGAGGGAGGGGGAGAGAGGAACAAAGGGCCCGCGAAGCAAAAAAACTAGCTGCAGAGCGCGGAGCCCCCCGGCGTGACGACGACAACTGGGAGGGTGAGGCCGTCGGGGTGAGTGACAAAAAAACAGAGCCCTCAAACGCTTTTGATTCTATTTTTCAGACTTCAAAGCCGGACATGACTACAAACCTGACACAGACCAACCTGCCAGAAATTCCTCCTCAGGACATGACTGCAAAGGACCTGGTGCTGCCTGAGCCGGAGGGATCCCTGACGACGACCTCAAGGTATGAGCCCTTTCGGCTCCAATTGGCCGAGCCTCTTCACCTGCGGGATCGCGATTGGCATACAGCCGTGGTCTCAAGGGAGAGAGGTACGTGGGGTCTGATTGATAGCAAGTATGTCGTCGTGGGGGATTGCAAGTATACACCTCAGGACATACATATCGCGCCTGGGACAATAACAGCAGACCCGGAGTGATTTGTCTTATGGCTGCACACAGACGACCCACCCACATTCTTACCAAAGGGACAAATTATTGCACAGCTCATCCCGAACCCCTTGCTCAATGACCTGCGAGCAAACGGGGACGAAGAGCAGACGACGGGAGGAGACTGTGCAGAAGAGTCACCTGATGTCCTAGCGGTAAGAAAGATTACACGGCACAAACCAACGGACACGCGTAAAGTTAGTGTGGGTGGGGAATCCAAACTGATAAAAGGAGTCTGGGACACGAGGGCGGATGTGACGGTCATTCCGGAGAGTTTGTGGCCGTCACATTGGGAGTTACAAAACGTGGCAAAGCACGTCTCTGGAGTAGGCGGGCTTCAATTGGCACGACAATCTAAGGACGTGGTGCAAATTGAGGGGCCGAATGGGCAATTGGCTTCTCTTCGCCCATTCGTTTTGGATTATGACACACCCCTGTGGGGGAGAGACCTAATGACGCAGTGGGGGGTCACAATTGGCTTTCCTGACCCACCCAGAGTTAATACAGTGACCATTGAAGAGCGTCCCACCATCAAACTAAATTGGCTGTCAGACATTCCGGTTTGGGTGGAGCAATGGCCACTTTCAAAACAAAAAATTGAAAGCGCTCAACGAGCTCGTGGAGGAGCAACTAAAAAAGGGACACATCGTGGAGTCCACCTCGCCATGGAACTCCCCGGTGTTTGTCATTCAAAAGTCAGATAAACCCAAATGGCGGCTCCTTCACGACCTCCGCAAAATTAACGAAGTCATGGAAGACATGGGGTCTCTCCAACCAGGGATGCCATCCCCAACCGTGCTCCCCCAAAATTGGAATTTGGCGGTAATAGATATTAAGGACTGTTTCTTCCAAATTCCGCTACATCCGGACGATGCCCCGCGTTTTGCCTTCTCGGTACCTACCATCAACCGAGAAGCCCCAAGGAAGAGGTATCATTGGCGAGTTTTGCCCCAGGGCATGAAAAACTCTCCAGTGATATGCCAATGGTATGTCTCTTCCTTGCTCGCCCCTGTCCGTGCAGCCGCGCACCAAGCCATTGTCCATCATTATATGGATGATGTCTTGGTGTGTGCCCCCACAGACGACCTGTTGGCCCACGCGCTTGACCTGACAGTGGCTTCACTGGTTGCTGTAGGGTTCGAGCTGCAAGAGTCCAAAATTCAGAAGATGGCCCCCTGGAAATACCTGGGGCTTGAAATCAGTCGGCGGACCATTGTGCCGCAACAATTGGCGATTAAGACCGAAATTAAGACTCTCGCGGATGTCCAACAGCTGTGTGGGATTTTGAATTGGGTGAGGCCTTGGCTGGGTCTCTCTACCGAGGACCTAGCCCCTTTTTTCAGTTTACTGAAAGGGAGAGAGGAGGGGCTTAGTTCCCCTAGGTTGCTCACCCCAGAGGCAAAACAAGCCCTGAAAAGGGTTCAAGAGATCATGTCCACTAGGCAGGCACACAGATGTAGGCCTGACCTGCCATTCCGATTTATAATCTTTGGGAAATTGCCACACCTCCAAGGGATGATCTTTCAATGGGACGAGGTCGTCCAAAAGACACCTAGAAAGGATCGAGGCGGAAATGATCCTCTCTCAATAACAGAGTGGGTCTTCCTTAGCCACCAAAGATCCAAAAGGTTGACGAAGCCACAAGAGCTGATGGCGGACTTGATCCGGAAGGCTAGGCTCCGTCTTAGGGAACTAGCCGGCTGTGACTTCGAATGCATACACGTGCCAATTCGGCTTAATTCGGGCCAAATTACGAAAGCGATGTTAGAACACCTCCTTCAAGAGAACGAATCCTTACAATTCGCGCTGGACAACTACTCGGGACAAATCTCTATATTTAGGCCTGCCCACAAAATTTTTAATTCGGACTCTCCATTCCAACTGGAACTTAAGAGTGTTCAGAGTAAAGAGCCACTCGATGCTCTGACAATTTTTACGGACGCGTCCGGGAGATCGCACAAGTCAGTGATGACTTGGAGGGATCCCAAGACTCAGCAGTGGGAATCAGATGTGGCTGAGGTGGAAGGCTCCCCTCAGGTTGCTGAGTTGGCTGCTGTCGTTAGAGCATTTGAGCGGTTCTCTGAACCATTCAATTTAATTACAGATTCGGCCTATGTAGCAGGAGTGGTTTCCAGAGCGGAAAATTCCATCTTACAGGAGGTGGATAACATTGCACTGTTTGAGTTGCTTTCGAAATTGGTAAAGCTGATTTCCCGTCGAAAGCAACCGTTCTACGTGATGCATGTCAGGTCACACATGGACCTGCCAGGAGTTATCGCGGAGGGAAACAGGAGAGCGGATGCTCTCGCTGCCCCTGTCGAGGTAGCTCCTTTGCTGAACATCTTTGAGCAGGCCAAGCTCAGCCATCAGCTCCACCACCAGAATGCGCCGGGGTTGGTCCGGGAATTTAATCTGACCTGGGACCAAGCCAAGGCGATAGTGTCAACATGTCCCACCTGTCACCAGTATTCAGTCCCCCATATGTCCACTGGGGTGAATCCCCGTGGGCTATCGAGCTGTGAGGTGTGGCAGACAGACGTCACGCACTTCGCTCCGTTTGGGAGACAGAAGTACGTGCACGTCTCGGTGGACACCTTCTCGGGTGCTGTCTTTGCCTCTGCCCACACAGGGGAGAAATCGACAGATGCCATCCGGCATCTTGTGCTCGCTTTCTCCTTTCTGGGCGTCCCGAAGTCGCTCAAGACCGATAATGGCCCTGCGTACACCTCCAGGGAATTCTGCAGCTTCCTGCAGCAATGGGGGATAGGACATAAAACGGGCATCCCCTATTCTCCCACAGGTCAGGTGATCGTGGAAAGGACTCACCAGAACATCAAGAGAGTCCTGAGCCAACAGAGCCCAGTATTAAAGAACGAGACACCATCAATCAGACTTGCGCGTGCCCTGTTTACATTGAATTTCCTAAATTGCTCCTTTGAGACCATGAACCCGCCGGTGACCAGGCATTTTCGAGGGAGCACATGGTTAGCGCCCCACGAAAGGCCAAAGGTCCTCATTCGAGATCCAGAGACTTTGAGGACACAGGGACCTCACGATTTAATCACCTGGGGGCGCGGGTACGCCTGCGTCTCCACAGACACCGGTTTGCGGTGGATCCCATCCCGAAATGTGAGACCCTATGTCCCCAAACCCTCCAAAACAGGCCAGGCGGCGCAGGTAGCGGTAGCCTCCTGGAGGAGGAAGAAGAAACTAGGGCCGAAGTCAAGCTGGCAGAAAACAGATCCGGCACTGAGGGCATGGTACCGTACCACCGGCACACTCCCCGATTGGATGTTCCCTTCAGAGAGAGAGGGAGAAGACCCTTTTCCCCCTGATCCCTTGAGCAGCACAGCCATCCCTGAGTGGCTTTTTTAATTAATTATGTATGTTTTCAGTTCCATTTTAGGAGGCCAAATGGGCCTGGCCAGAAAAAACACCATCGACAAAGCCTTCTGCAGCACCCTGTTCCTTCGAGGGATGCTGTTTGCCAGCCTCCTGGGATCGGCCTGGGCATGGATTGTCCCCCAGCCCAAGGTCAATGTTTGGAAGACTCTTGCAAAGACCTTGGGCCAAGATCACATCTGCCTTTCCTCAACAGCAGCAGGGGATCCGTTGTCATCATGCCTCGTGGGGATCCCGTTTGAGGAGAAGGACTACCCCCCCGCTCTCCTCAGGATGAAACAAAGTTACAATCGTAAGCCCGTGGTAATATCCCACTTTACTGAGTTGAATCATGCCTCCGCCCTAGTTAAGAACCCCCTGGCTTTTTGGAAGGAGTGGACCTTCCATCTCCCTGCTCTTCCCCAGGAGCCGCAGGAGCTGGATCTCCTCGGCTCCTCCCCTTCCTCTTTCTGTATACATTTTACCTACACTCTCCCAGAAAGCCAGAAGAAATTGTACCACAACATTAAACAAATCAAGGACGCCTACTGGGCCAGCTCGTGGTGCTCTGCCCTAGCCCATGTTGCTGTACCCAGCACAGCGGGAATGAAACCCCTTGCCCTCCCTACTAGGTCGTTTCTAATTTGGGGAGATAGGGCTTACGCCGGCATCCCCTCTCGTATGATCGGAGGCCCATGTACACTGGGAAAGTTGGGGCTGTTCACCCCCAACAAAACTCAAATTATGGATTGGGTACGCAAAAACGCCACACGCCACGCACCAGTCCAAAAGAGAGACCTTGCAAGTCTCGACCCGGACTGTGATTCGGACATTGTGCATTGGTCCAGGGCCAAGGCTACGGCCATAACAGTTTTTCTGCCCTGGGTTTCCATTGCCAAAGCTATGGGGGAATTAGGCAGATTGGAATGCTGGGTGGTGAAGCAAGCGAATTTAACAACCAACGCCCTGACGGACCTCCTATCAGACGAGCAAATAACGAGGCAGGCCACCCTGCAAAACAGGGCGGCCATCGATTATCTGCTGCTGTTACATGAACACTCATGTGAGGAATTCAAAGGATTATGTTGTTTTAATTTAACATCAAAGGCAGAGAACGTCAGACAGTCCATCGCCCAGATCCGTAAGATGGTGAACGACATCAAAAAAGAGACGGGAGGTTGGCTGGACAACCTTTTCGAGGGATGGGGGCTGTCGTCCTGGTCCGGCTCCATTGTTAAAACCGTTGGACTTATCGTCTTTATTCTGTTTCTGATTTGTGTTGCTTTTGCTTTAGTTAAAAGGCTTTTGTCTAAGTTACTTTCAGAGACCACAACCCCCGTGATTAATCGAGTAAGCATGGAGGACATCGAGCTCCAGGAACTGGAAGAAGCCCTAAGAGAACTGGACGCAGCTCGAGAACAATTATAGGCATTCACCGACACTTGTTTTTATATAATACAAAAGGGGGAGTTGTGGGTGTTTCTGAGTTTTGTGTATTTTACAGTTTTCTGTACCCCAGTTCAAAATGGCCTCCAAGTTCTTTTCCCCTGACTTCCATCTTGTTGTTTATCTCCCTCCTGATTATTTTTAGCATACAGTTGTTACATTTACCTCTGCTAGCCCTTGGAGACAACTCTCCATTGGTTAGCTTTTCCCGCCACCCATCCTGTCCATCACCCCTACCCCCCCACGCCAATCACCCTGAGGCCTGAGCCTAGGGATTGGCTGGGTCCTGACCCTCTCTCTTCCCCAGTTCTGATGGTTGGTTCTGTTCATATGTTGGCCACTCCTTATTTCCACCCCATTGGCTGTGTTGTTCATCCCCTCCCCGGTTTTGCACGGTATAAGAGCTCATGTTCTGGCTAGCTCGGGGTTTCTCGTCCTGAAACTCCGAGCAGAGAATAAAGCTTTCCCTGTTCCACCTCTACGAGAGTCCCTTCTCTCCTTTACCGACCCCTTTGCGATCGCCCTTGGAGTGGAGCGTGGGTCAAGACCCCACGGAACACGAGGCTGATCAGCGTGCCTGGGCTGGCCGGGCGAAGAGGCGCGCTGCGACACCAAGAGAACCCAGGAGTCACATGAACTCATGAGGCAAACATTGAAGGAAATGCTGCAGAGAGGACCAGGTGGGTGCATGTCCCTGAGCCTTCCCCTGACACTCAGCACCCGGGGCCTTTCTCTGCACATCTGGACACGCCATGCCCGGCACAGCGGGAGGGGATCCATGGCAGCCTCGCTGCCCCACTGCTGATTTCACACCCTGCAGGGCTGTTTCCCAGCCTGGCCTGGCTGCAGCTTCTCCCCAGCTCTGCAGGAAGGCATTGGGCATCAGCTGACAGGGAGCCCAATCTGCACCACGGGCCATGCACACCCTGAGATCCCTGCAATTTCCGGGGCGCTGGGTAGATCAGAAAGGGCAGCTCTTTGGAGAAGTGAGGCCCAGCCCCAAGAACCTCGGCCTTTCCTGATACTTATCAATGTCTTTGACAAGCATTGCCTCCTGAAGATGCCCCCTGTCCAATGAGGAGCACCTCCATCTGATCCGGCTGTGCTTTTCCTTTCTCCAGAAGTGGACAGAGAGGATGTGCTGAAGGCAAGGTCTCCCGGAGGAAGCAGTGGCTCCGTTCCGGCCTCTGCTGCAGGAAGGGAGGCGATGCCGGGCATAGGCACAGGAGGTAATTGCTCCTCTGGGCCTTAGCCCTGCTGAGGCTTGAGCTGCCACCTCTGCTGCTTGGTAGTGTCTGCCCTCCAGGGATGCTGCCCAGGGGCTGCAAAGAGTGTGGAGAGTGAGCAGAGGCAGCCCAGAGCTCCCCAGGCCCCTGGGCAGCTTTGGCCATGTCCATTGACATCTGCCTCCCACGGCCTGATCCAACCCCCTTGCAGTGCCCACTTCCCTAAGGCAGATGGGCATCCCAGCACACCATGGAAATGCTTCTGATCTCTGCTCCCTTCTAGACTGGGATCGTGATACAGATTATGTGGAAGCCCTGGTGAAGAATGGTTTGCAGTTCTTTCAGGATATTGAAGGCAAGTTCAGAGGGAGCCTTTCCTGACAGAATAATCCGTGTCAGTGTGGCAAGAGCTCACTCATGTGCCATTGCCCTTAACATGCTCTCAGGGTTGAAGGATTCTGGAATTTTTGCCCTGCTCCCTTCTGGATCCCTGAGTGATCCCACAGCATGGCTGTCAGGGGCAGGAAGGAGCATTTAGCTGTCAATGCTCTTGCCGTGTGCAATGCCAGGGTGTCCTTCCGTGTGCTCTGTGCAGCCACGGAGAAGAGCAGAGAGGGAAGGGGCCGGGCCCAGGGCTGTGCCCCGGGGCTGTGCCTTGGGCAGCTCCTTTGGCAGCCTCAGGGAGCCTGAGAATCTCCTGCAGAGCCACCGGAGCTCTTCTCTCCTGCCTTTCTTTGCAGCCAAGTCCCTTCGCCAAGGTGATCTGGCTTCCGAAGCTGTGTCCAAGACTGAGCCTGTAGGAGATGCTGAGGGTAGGTCAATGCTTTTTCTTCTGGAAGAGCTGCCACCTCAGAGCCCAAAAGTCAGCCAGTAGGGCAGAGGTGATAGAAGCTTCTGTGGCCGTTCATTTACAGGTGTGTCCACAGGGAACACTTCTGCAGCTCCTTTGGTGGATGCTACAGGCAAGTCCAGCTCCCGTCGCAGGGGTGAGTCGAGTTTCCCTGCTGACCCCACAGGCTGAGCCCCGGGTCTGTGGGATCTGTTACTGGATAATGGAAATACTTTGCCCTAAGGTCCTCCAACAGGGAAGTACAAATCTATGGGACCCAAGAGACCCCAGGAGTCACCTGAAGTCATGAGGCAAACATTGAAGGAAATGCTGCAGGGAGGACCAGGTGGGTGCACGTCCCTGAGCCTTCCCCTGACACTCAGCACCCGGGGCCTTTCTCTGCACATCTGGACACGCCGTGCCCGGCACAGTGGGAAGGGATCCATGGCAGCCTCGCTGCCCCACTGCTGCTTTCACACCCTGCAGGGCTGTTTCCCAGCCTGGCCTGGCTGCAGCTTCCCCCCAGCTCAGCAGGAAGGCATTGGGCATCAGCTGACAGGGAGCCCAACCTGCACCACGGGCCAGGCACACCCTGAGATCCCTGCAATTTCCAAGGCCCTGGGTAGATCAGGAACGGCAGCTCTTTGGAGAAGACAGTACTCTGTCCCAGCCCCAAGATCCTGGGCCTTTTCCTTTTCCTTATCCATATCTTTCACAAATTTTGCCTCCTGACAACGCCACCACCCCAGCGGCGAATGTTTCCATCTGATTCAGCTGTGTTTTTTTCTTTCTCAAGGGATGGATCAGAAGGTAGTGCAGAAGGAAGAACTTCCCAGAGAAAGCAGTGGCTTGGTGGCAGCCCATGCTGCAGGAAGGGAGGAGAACGGAGACACAGAGAGAGAGACAGACACAGGCACAGACAGGGACACAGATCCCGAGATGGACATGGACATGGACACAGGCATGAAAGCAGACCCAGACACAGTTACAGAAGGTAATTGCTGTGCCAGGCTCAGCCTTCTCTGGGGCTGTGTGGCAGCAGCTCTTCCCCCAGCACCCACCCTTGCATGGCCCAGCAGCAGCCAAAGCTGGAGGCTCCTGGGCCTGGAGGCCTCTGGAGCTTGTTGGCAGCCCCTGGGAAAGGGCACTGGTGCCCAAGGTCCCTCCTGCTGCCAAGGGGCGGCAAGGTGCCTGCAGGCCCCAGCTCTGGGGGAAACAGAGAACGTCCTGCCCGTGTGCACCGTGCTGCCAGCTCAGCAGTTGGGCACAGCACAGGCTCACACTCCCCATTGCTCCCACAGATGCAGCCCTCACCACAACACGTGTTCCCGACTCCCAGAAGGGCATTTTAAGCGCTGTCTGTCAGGGAACACGCTGCTGGCTAGTGTTAACTATAGGCCTGCTTCTTCTGGAGCTTGTGTTCGTTTTAAGCTGCATTGGAATCTGCTGTTGCTTGAAGAGAAAATGGTGAGTGTTTGTTCACCTTTCCATCAAACAACTCCTTTTGAAAGTCTACTGTAGGTAGCACCAGCTGAGGCCTCAGACACCTCCTCTCTCCACAGGAGCTCCTCACAAGAGCATTTGAAGGGCAGTGGATGGAGCTCACATCTGGACAGCTTCAGCAGCTCCTCCAGCAGTAATAAGGGCCTGGGCAGCCTTTTCAAGATCTTCACAAAGAGGGACCCAGAGCAGTCTTCGACAAAGGGAAACTTTGCATTCCTGTAGGATCCCACTGCCACTTCCTCCCCTCATAGGTATCCCCAAACTGCCTTCACTCCCTTCTTTGGTTTCACTCTGTCCTGTCCCAACCCATTCCCTAGTTCTTCTAGAGACCCCAGGACCAAGCCAGCATCCTCCAGCCTCAGCTGAGACCAACATGGCCCTTCCCTCTGCACCTGTGCCCTCTGGTCCTGCCCTCTAAATGACACTGAGGGTGACCTCCCCACACCCCACCCAGCGTAGACGACGGCCTCTTTGTGTTCCAATAAAGACATGGAGTTGTTACCCCAGTGTCCATGTGCTACCCCCAGGAAATCCTAGAGGACCCCGGCAATGGCTGAGCTCCATGCCCGGGAGCAGCCCACGGTGTGGGCAGGCAGGAGCCAGGCAGGGGCTGCTGTGACCAGCGGCGGGGCCCCGAGGGGCTAGGGGAGCCTGTGCTGAGCGTGCCAGAGCTGAGAGCACATTTCCTTCAGTGGCATCACCTGGGCATGGAGCTCCTGCAGTGGCACAGCCCAGAAAAGAGTGAAGGCATCAAGGGCATCTCCAGAGGCACAGCCTGACCAGCAATGGCGGCAGGCAAAACAAAGCTCCTCCTTCTTAATTAACACACACTCGATCGGACCGAACTGATGGGCCATCAGCAATCCAGGGTGCTGCACAGGGTCTGCTCCTCTGGGCCAGGGGCAGGACGGAAGGGATGAGGAAGAGCCACGGGGCCCGACAGGGCTAATGAACAGCGCCGGAGGCACAATAGCCCACCTGCAACTACATTTGATTTCCAGGTCAAAACACTCCTCCATCGGAGCACGGACAGCCCCGCAGGCAGCGCCCGGGAATGGCAGAGGAGCCGTGGGGAGCCGCGCTCTGCGCCGCGCTCTCCCCACAGAACGAGGCTCCCAGGGAGCACCCGCCTCCTGCGCGGCCTTGGCAACGCCCAGCGGGATTTGGGGAACTCAACTTGCCAGGGAGAAAAACAATTCAGAGGACACTTGTTCAGGCCTTTTAAAAGGTTAATTGAGAAACATCTTAAAATCCCAGGCTAAATCGTGTGGTTTAATGTGTGTTCTCCTTGAAGACGCTTTGATTGTAACTCCCAGTGGTGCCGGGCCGTGTCCCAGCCAGCACCCACACCCAGGAGCTCCCATGTCTGCAGCACGGCTGAATTTGGGACTTGACATTGCTATTGCACGTAGAACCATGAAATGTCTCATTTGTCCAATGTCATATAACTCAATTCTTGTGAAGAAAAACAGACAGGCAGGATATAGCTGCCTGGCAGGACATGCTCTCCTTACTGAGAGGGCACCTCTTCAGATCCATTCCCACAAAATCCTGCCCCAACCTTGAGCTCACAATAGGCTCTGAGGTGACAGCAGGCTCAGGTCACAGCAGGCTCTGAGGTCACAGCAGGCTCTGATGTCAGAGCAGGTTCTGAGGTGACAGCAGGCTCTGAGGTCACAGCAGGCTCTGATGTCATGGCAGGCTCTGAGGTGACAGCAGGCTCTGAGGTCACAGCAGACTGAAGTCAGAGCAGGCTGAGCTGACAGCAGGCTCTGAGGTCACAGAGGCCCCAGAGCCCCGTGGTTGCACAGCACCACAAGGACCCAGCAGTCAGTCCCTGACCACAACTGCTGTGGCAGCAGCGGCGGCGGCAGCAGCGGTGCTGACACTGGGGACAGCGGTGTCGGGAAAGCGGTGGCAGCAAGAGCTGGGCACTGATGTGGAAATGTGTGGGTGATTTCCAATGATCATTCTTATGTTATTTGTGCTGTTTTATAATGTTAAAGGTATTACAGTTGTGAAGTGGTTTTCCCCTTCTCCTCTCCTTCCTTGGTTCCTCCCTAAGTTGTTTACTCAAAGTTCGTTTTATGTCAATCATTAAGTTATATAACTCCTGGTTCTGTCCATCACTTGCAGGCCTCTCTCCTGTCTACAAACTTCTAGGCTAGGCCCGGGGTGATTGGATAGAATAAGGGGTTCCCCCACCCCTAAGTTAAGTTATTGGATGTTTGTATGATTGATATATGTTGAGCCACTTCCCTTACCCCTGTGATTGCTCCCTGCTCTACCCACCCCTTGTGAACCACCCCCTGATAAAAGAGACCGCACACAGGGTTCTGGTGTCTCTTCGGAGCACCGGCCCAGAGGAATAAACCTCTCTGTTGCTGCTATCTGGACAGTCCCGTCTCTTCCTTCGCTCACGCCTTAGCTGTGGTCCCGCTTGGCAGACTAAAAGGCCCCCGTGTTGTGGCGGAGTCAGGGCTGAACAGTGCCGGCAGCACTTGGGCGGACAGCCACCCCATCGCAGGCCCTTCCCTCTGCACCTGTGCCCTCTGGTCCTGCCCTCTATATAACACTGAAGGTGACCTCCCCACACCCCACCCAGCGTAGACGACGGCCTCTTTGTGTTCCAATAAAGACATGGAGTTGCTACCCCCAGTGTCCGTGTGCCGCCCCCAGCAAATCCTAGAGGACCCCGGCACTGGCTGAGCTCCGTGCCCGGGAGCAGCCCACGGTGTGGGCAGGCAGGAGCCAGGCAGGGGCTGCTGTGACCAGCGGCGGGGCCCCGAGGGGCTGGGGGAGCCTGTGCTGAGCGTGCCTGAGCTGAGGGCACATTTCCTTCAGTGGCATCACCTGGGCATGGAGCTCCTGCAGTGGCACAGCCCAGAAAAGAGGGAAGGCATCAAGGGCATCTCCAGAGGCACAGCCTGACCAGCAATGGCGGCAGGCAAAACAAAGCTCCTCCTTCTTAATTAACACACACTCGATCGGACCGAACTGATGGGCCATCAGCAATCCAGGGTGCTGCACAGGGTCTGCTCCTCTGGGCCAGGGGCAGGACGGAAGGGATGAGGAAGAGCCACGGGGCCCGACAGGGCTAATGAACAGCGCCGGAGGCACAATAGCCCAGCTGCAACTACATTTGATTTCCAGGTCAAAACACTCGGCATAGCTGGGCTGGGCTGGGCTGGCGTTCCCCGTAAGGCACCTGGGGGCTTTGGAGTCCCCCATGAGGTGCACGGGGGCTGGGGTCCCTTGTGAGACACACAGGGGTATTTTAGTTCCCTCTGAGGTATGGAGGGCACTGGGGGTCCCCTGTAAGGCATGCAAGGGATTTGGAATCCTGTGTGAGGCATGCAGGCGGTTTGGGATCTCTCCCAAGCTGTGCAGGGTGCTGGGGTCTCTCCTGAGGCACATGAGGGGGGCTTGGGGCTCTCATTTCACATGTGGAGAGGGCTGTGGACTCCCATAAGCGCGCCGGTGCTTTGGTCCCTCCCGCTGCTCGCAGCGGGGACTGGAGTCTTTTCTGAGGCCCGCAGGGGACGGGGTCCCTCCCCGGGCTCTCTCCGGGTCCCTGAGGGGCCCGGCGGGCTCGGCGCTGCCGCCGTGCCGGCCCGGTGAGGGCCCAAGGCGACGCTGCCCCGCCGGGCCCCGCTGCACGGGCACGGCACGGGCGGTGCTGAGCGCCGGGCAGGCGGCCCCCGAGCCCCCGGCCCTGCCTCCATCGGAGCACGGACAGCCCCGCAGGCAGGGCCCGGGAATGGCAGAGGAGCCGTGGGGAGCCGCGCTCTGCGCCGCGCTCTCCCCACAGAACGAGGCTCCCAGGGAGCACCCGCCTCCTGCGCGGCCTTGGCAACGCCCAGCGGGATTCGGGGAACTCAACTTGCCAGGGAGAAAAACAATTCAGAGGACACTTGTTCAGGCCTTTTAAAAGGTTCATTGAGAAACATCTTAAAATCCCAGGCTAAATCGTGTGGTTTAATGTGTGTTCTCCTTGAAGACGCTTTGATTGTAACTCCCAGTGGTGCCGGGCCGTGTCCCAGCCAGCACCCACACCCAGGAGCTCCCATGTCTGCAGCACGGCTGAATTTGGGACTTGACATTGCTATTGCACGTAGAACCATGAAATGTCTCATTTGTCCAATGTCATATAACTCAATTCTTGTGAAGAAAAACAGACAGGCAGGATATAGCTGCCTGGCAGGACATGCTCTCCTTACTGGGAGGGCACCTCTTCAGATCCATTCCCACAAAATCCTGCCCCAACCTTGAGCTCACAATAGGCTCTGAGGTCACAGCAGGCTCAGGTCACAGCAGACTGAAGTCAGAGCAGGCTCTGATGTCACGGCAGGCTCAGAGGTGACAGCAGGCTCTGAGGTCACGGCAGGCTCAGAGGTGACAGCAGGCTGAGCTGACAGCAGGCTCTGAGGTCACAGAGGCCCCAGAGCCCCGTGGTTGCACAGCACCACAAGGACCCAGCAGTCAGTCCCTGAACACAACTGCTGTGGCAGCAGCGGCGGCAGCAGCAGCGGTGCTGACATTGGGGACAGCGGTGCTGACATTGGGACAGCGGTGTCAGGACAGTGGTGGCAGCAAGAGCTGGGAACTGGCACAGGGCAAGGCACCATGGCCCTTGCTCTGCGCCTCTTCCTCCTGCTCCTGCTGGCAGTGGCCCTGCCTGCCAGGGCAGCCCAGGCTGCTCCATGGGCAGCACAGAGAGCAGGTGAGCCGGGGCCTGGCTCCCCTTTCCCGGGACAGGGCTCCCTTCTCCTTGGGATGCCTTGGGGATGGTTTTCCCCAGGCTTTAAGGGAGGGTTTGCTCTGGGAGGGAGAGAGCTCCAATGGGGCAAGGGCTGCCTCAGTTTTGTCTCCAGGGATGCTGCACAGGGGCTGCAATGAGTGTGGAGTGTGAGCAGAGGCAGCCCAGAGCTCCCCAGGCCCCTGGACAGCTTTGGCCACGTCCATTGACATCTGCCTCCTATGGCCTGACACGACCCCCTTGCAGTGCCCAGTTCCCTAAGGCAGAGGGGCATCCCCGCATACCATGAAAATGGTTCTGATCTCTGCTCCCTTCTAGACTGGGAACGTGATACAGATTATGTGGAAGCCCTGGTGAAGAATGGTTTGCAGTTCTTTCAGGATATTGAAGGCAAGTTCAGAGGGTGCCTTTCCTGACAGAATAATCCGTGTCAGTGTGGCAAGAGCTCACTCATGTGCCATTGCCCTTAACATGCTCTAAGGGTTGAAGGATTCTGGAATTTTTGCCCTGCTCCCTTCTGGAGCCCTGAGTGATCCCACAGCATGGCTGTCAGGGGCAGGAAGGAGCATTTAGCTGTCAATGCTCTTGCCGTGTGCAATGCCAGGGTGTCCTTCCGTGTGCTCTGTGCAGCCACGGAGAAGAGCAGAGAGGGAAGGGGCCGGGCCCAGGCCTGTGCCCGGGGGCTGTGCCTTGGGTGGCTCCTTTGGCAGCCCCAGGGAGCCTGAGGAACTCCTGCAGTGCCACAGGAGCTCTTCTCTCCTGCCTTTCTTTGCAGCCAAGTCCCTTCGCCAAGGTGATCTGGCTTCCGAAGCTATGTCCAAGACTGAGCCTGTAGGAGATGCTGAGGGTAGGTCAAGGCTTTTCCTTCTGGAAGAGCTGCCACCTTAGAGCCCAAAAGTCAGCCAGTAGGGCAGGGATGATAGAAGCTTCTGTGGCCGTTCATTTACAGGTGTGTCCACAGGGAACACTTCTGCAGCTCCTTTGGTGGATGCTGAAGGCAAGTCCAGCTCCCATCGCAGGGGTGAGTCAAGTTTCCCTGCTGACCCCACAGGCTGAGCCCCAGGTCTCTGGGATCTGTTACTGGATAATGGAAATACTTTGCCCTAAGGTCCTCCAACAGGGAAGTACAAATCTATGGGACCCAAGAGACCCCAGGAGTCATCTGAACTCATCAGGCAAACATTGAAGGAAACGCTGCAGGGAGGACCAGGTGGGTGCATGTCCCTGAGCCTTCCCCTGACACTCAGCACTCGGGGCCTTTCTCTGCACATCTGGACACGCCGTGCCCGGAACAGCGGGAAGGGATCCATGGCAGCCTCGCTGCCCCACTGCTGATTTCACACCCTGCAGGGCTGTTTCCCAGCCTGGCCTGGCTGCAGCTTCCACCCAGCTCAGCAGGAAGGCATTGGGCATCAGCTGACAGGGAGCCCAATCTGCACCACGGGCCATGCACATCCTGAGATCCCTGCAATTTCCGGGGCCCCAGGACGATAGGAAGGGTGGCTGTTTCAATGAGGGATAGTCGTTGGTCTGCCTGAAGATCCTGGGAATCTTCCTGATCCTTATCAGTGTCTTTGACAAGCATTGCCTCCTGAAGATGCCCCCTGTCCAATGGGCAACACCTCCATCTGATCTGGCTGTGCTTTTCCTTTCTCCAGAAGTGGACAGAGAGGATGTGCTGAAGGCAAGGTCTCCCGGAGGAAGCAGTGGCTCCGTTCCAGCCTCTGCTGCAGGAAGGGAGGCGATGCCGGGCACAGACACAGGAGGTAATTGCTCCTCTGGGCCTGAGCCCTGCTGAGGCTTGAGCTGCCACCTCTGCTGCTTGGTAGTGCCTGCCCTCCAGGGATGCTGCCCAGGGGCTGCAAAGAGTGTGGAGAGTGAGCAGAGGCAGCCCAGAGCTCCCCAGGCCCCTGGGCAGCTTTGGCCATCTCCATTGACATCTGCCTCCCACGGCCTGACCCAACCCCCTTGCAGTACCCAGTTCCCTATGACAGAGGGGCATCCCAGCACACCACGGAAATGCTTCTGATCTCTGCTCCCTTCTAGACTGGGAACGTGATACAGATTATGTGGAAGCCCTGGTGAAGAATGGTTTGCAGTTCTTTCAGGATATTGAAGGCAAGTTCAGAGGGTGCCTTTCCTGACAGAATAATCCGTGTCAGTGTGGCAAGAGCTCACTCATGTGCCATTGCCCTTAACATGCTCTCAGGGTTGAAGGATTCTGGAATTTTTGCCCTGCTCCCTTCTGGAGCCCTGAGTGATCCCACAGCATGGCTGTCAGGGGCAGGAAGGAGCATTTAGCTGTCAATGCTCTTGCCGTGTGCAATGCCAGTGTGTCCTTCCGTGTGCTCTGCGCAGCCACGGAGTAGAGCAGAGAGGGAAGGGGCCGGGCCCAGGGCTGTGCCCCGGGGCTGTGCCTTGGGTGGCTCCTTTGGCAGCCCCAGGGAGCCTGAGGAACTCCTGCAGTGCCACGGGAGCTCTTCTCTCCTGCCTTTCTTTGCAGCCAAGTCCCTTCGCCAAGGTGATCTGGCTTCCGAAGCGATGTCCAAGACTGAGACTGTAGGAGATGCTGAGGGTAGGTCAAGGCTTTTCCTTCTGGAAGAGCTGCCACCTCAGAGCCCAGAGCTCGGCCAGGGGGGCAGCGCTGCAGGTGCCAGGACAGAGCCGTGCCCATGTGTGCCCTCACTGTGCACGATCCTCTCACTGCTCCTGTGGCTCAGTGCTGCCCATGCAGATCGGCAGAGGTGACAGAAGCTTCTGTGGCTGTTCCGTTGCAGGTGTGTCTGCAGGGAAGACTTCTGCAGCTCCTTTGGTGGATGCAGCACACAAGCCCAGCTCCCGTCGCAGGGGTGAGTTGTGTGTCCCTTCTGACCCCACAGGCTGAGCCCTGGGTCTGTGGGATCTGTTCCTTGAAAATGCAAATACTTTGCCCTAAGGTCCTCCAACAGGGAGGTACAAAGCTACAAGACCCAAGAGACCCCAGGAGTCATCTGAACTCATCAGGCAAACATTGAAGGAAATGCTGCAGGGAGGACCAGGTGGGTGCATGTCCCTGAGCCTTCCCCTGACACTCAGCACTCGGGGCCTTTCTCTGCACATCTGGACACGCCGTGCCCAGCACAGCGGGAAGGGATCCATGGCAGCCTCGCTGCCCCACTGCTGCTTTCACACCCTGCAGGGCTGTTTCCCAGCCTGGCCTGGCTGCAGCTTCCCCCCAGCTCAGCAGGAAGGCATTGGACATCAGCTGACAGGGAGCCCAATCTGCACCACGGGCCATGCACACCCTGAGATCCCTGCAATTTCCGGGGCCCCAGGAAGATAGGAAGGGTGGCTGTTTCAATGAGGGATAGTCGTTGGTCTGCCTGAAGATCCTGGGAATCTTCCTGATCCTTATCAGTGTCTTTGACAAGCATTGCCACCTGAAGATGCCCCCTGTCCAATGGGGAGCACCTCCATCTGATCTGGCTGTGCTTTTCCTTTCTCCAGAAGTGGACAGAGAGGATGTGCTGAAGGCAAGGTCTCCCGGAGGAAGCAGTGGCTCCGTTCCAGCCTCTGCTGCAGGAAGGGAGGCGATGCCGGGCACAGACACAGGAGGTAATTGCTCCTCTGGGTCTGAGCCCTGCTGAGGCTGGAGCTGCCACCTCTGCTGCTTGGTAGTGCCTGCCCTCCAGGGATGCTGCCCAGGGGCTGCAAAGAGTGTGGAGAGTGAGCAGAGGCAGCCCAGAGTTCCTCAGGCCCCTGGGCAGCTTTGGCCATGTCCATTGACATCCGCCTCCCACAGCTTGACACGACCCCCTTGCAGTGCCCAGTTCCCTAAGGCAGAAGGGGACCCAGGAATGCCCTGAACAAGGTTCTCATCTCTGCTCCTTTGTAGATGAGGCTCCTGGGGAGGCTTCTCCATTAACTTGGCTGGATAAAGTTTCAAAGCCCTTGGAGCTTCTCGTAGGTATGTTCTCAGTGTCCCACCAAGCAATAATCATTGACAACCTGGAAGCAACCTGATGACAGAAATTTCATTGGCTGTTGAGTTACAGGTGTGACTGAAGGGAGGAATTCGGCACCTCCTTTCCTGATTGCTTCAGGCAAGCGCAGCTCCCGTCACAGGGGTGAGCCGTGTGTCCCTGCTGATCCGACAGGCTGAACCCTGGGTTTGTGGGATCCATTCCTGTAAAAATGGAACTATTTTCTTTTAAGGTCCTCCAACAGAGAAGTACAAACATAGACAAGAGAAGGAATTGCTTGGGTCAGACAACAACCTGAAACAAATTGTGGAAATGCTGCAGAGAGGACCAGGTGGGTGCATGTCCCTGAGCCTTCCCCTGACACGCAGCACCCGGGGCCTTTCTCTGCACATCTGGACATGCCGTGCCCGGCACAGCGGGAAGGGATCCATGGCAGCCTCGCTGCCCCACTGCTGCTTTCACACCCTGCAGGGCTGTTTCCCAGCCTGGCCTGGCTGCAGCTTCTCCCCAGCTCAGCAGGAAGGCATTGGGCATCAGCTGACAGGGAGCCCAAACTGCACCACAGGCCACGGCACACCCTGAGATCCCTGCAATTTCCAGGGCTCCAGGCAGATCAGAAAGGGAAGAGAGAGTGTCCTGGCCCAGCCCCAATACCTGGGCATTTTCCTTATCCATGTCTATGCCAAATATTGCCTCCTGAAGATGCCAGCACCCAAATCGAGAACAGTTCTATCTGATCCAGCTCTCTCCCTTCCTTTCTCAAGTGATGGACCTAGAGCTTCTGTGGAAGGTGGCTTTTCCCACAAGAAGCAGTCAATCATTGACATCCTCTGCTTCAAGAAGGAATGCAATGCCAGACATAGACACGGACAGAGACAGAGGCAGAGACAGAGAAAGAGACACAGACACAGACACAGTTACTGGAGGTAATTGCTGTGCCAGGCTCAGCCCTCTCTGGGGCTGTGTGGCAGCAGCTCTTCCCCCAGCACCCACCCTTGCATGGCCCGGCAAAAGCCAAAGCTGGAGGCTCCTGGGCTTGGAGGCCTCTGGAGCTCGTTGACAGCCCCTGGGAAAGGGCACTGGTGCCCCAAGGTCCCTCCCGCTGCAGCTGCTCCCAGAGCTGGCCCTGAGTGCCCAGAGGCCCAAGGCACAGGAGCAGCCCCAAGTGGGAGCCCTGCCCTGAGCCCAGGACCAGAGCCAGCCCTGGCACACAGTGGAAATGGATCCCATCTTGGTTTGTTTCTAGACGGGGTTCCTGGGGAGGCTTCTCCAGTAGTCTGGAGGTATGAAGTTTTGAAGCCCTCCAGGCCTCCTGCAGGTATGTTCTCACTGTCCCACCAAGGAATAATCATTGTCAACCTGTCAGGAACCAGCTGACAGAATCTCCTCTGGCTCTTCAGTTACAGGTGTGTCTGCAGAGAGGACTTCTCCAGCCCCAAGGCTGTATGCTACGCACAAGCCCACCTCCCACGGCAGTGGTGAGTAGTGTGCCGCACAGGCTGAGCCCTGCTTCTGTGCAATCCATTCCTCAGAAATGGAACTACTTTTTGTTAAGGTCCTACAACAGGAAAGACCGAACACAGAGCAGACAAGAAATGCCTGGGGCCATTTGAAGTCATGTGGCAAATGCTGAAGGAAATGCTGCAGGGAGGACCAGGTAGGTGCATGTCCCTGAGCCTTCCCCTGACACTCAGCACCCGGGGCCTTTCTCTGCACATCTGGACACACCGTGCCCGGCACAGCGGGAAGGGAGCTGCCCCACTGCTGCTTTCACACCCTGCAGGGCTGTTTCCCAGCCTGGCCTGGCTGCAGCTTCTCCCCAGCTCAGCAGGAAGGCATTGGGCATCAGCTGACAGGGAGCCCAATCTGCACCATGGGCCATGCACACCCTGAGATCCCTGCAATTTCCGGGGCCCTGGGTAGATCAGAAAGGGCAGCTCTTTGGAGAAGTGAGGCCCAGCCCCAAGAACCTCGGCCTTTCCTGATCCTTATCAGTGTCTTTGACAAGCATTGCCTCCTGAAGACGCCCCCTGACCAATGGGGAGCACCTCCATCTGATCCGGCTGTGCTTTTCCTTTCTCCAGAAGTGGACAGAGAGGATGTGCTGAAGGCAAGGTCTCCCGGAGGAAGCAGTGGCTTCGTTCCAGCCTCTGCTGCAGGAAGGGAGGAGAACGGAGACACAGAGAGAGTGACAGACACAGGCACAGACAGGGACACAGATACAGAGATGGACATGGACATGGACACAGGCATGAAAACAGACCCCGACACAGTTACACAATGTAATTGCTGTGCCAGGCTCAGCCTTCTCTGGGGCTGTGTGGCAGCAGCTCTTCCCCAAGCACCCAATGGCCCAGCAGCAGCCAAAGCTGGAGGCTCCTGGGCTTGGAGGTCTCTGGAGCTTGTTGGCAGCCCCTGGGAAAGGGCACTGGTGCCCAAGGTCCCTCCTGATGCCAAGGGGTGGCAAGGTGCCTGCAGGCCCCAGCTCTGGGGGAAACAGAGAACGTCCTGCCCGTGTGCACCGTGCTGCCAGCTCAGCAGTTGGGCACAGCACAGGCTCACACTCCCCATTGCTCCCACAGATGCAGCCCTCACCACAACACATGTTCCCGACTCCCAGAAGGGCATTTTAAGCGGTGTCTGTCAGGGAACACGGTGTTTGCTTGAGTTAATGGCCATTGTGGCTGGTGGGGAGCTAGTCATCATGTTGTGCTGTGTTGGAATCTGGTATTGCTGGAAGAGGAAACGGTGAGTGTTTTGTTCATCTGTCCCTCAAACAACTTCTTTTGAAAGTCTACTGTAGGCAGGAAACATTCCCAGTTGAGAATGCTGTGGAGTTGTGGATAGGCAGTGGTTGTCCAAATAACTGCTGACGGTTCTGCTGCTGCCCAGTGCTTTCATTGGCCTTTTAATTGCTGGGCCTTGTCCTGGGGAGCCCGCCGGGGCTGCAGCCTCTGCTGGCTCCCACTGAGGCTGCCTGGCCAAGAGCAGCCCCAGGGGCAGTGGGCAGAGGCAAAGCAAGGTGGGCAGGAGAAAGAGCAGGGCCCAGATTGCCCTGGAAAGGCAGAGGCGCTCTGGGGCCCGCTCCTGGCCAGGGACCCCGCCCAGAGCCATCCCCTGCTGGCCGGGGCCTTGAGGGGCAGCTGTGCAGCTGGGCGAAGCTGTGCCAGCAGCTGCAGCCATGCTGGGGAGCCCTGCCAGCCCTGGGCCTTGCTGTGCAGGTGGGTCCCTGTGTGCCAGCACCAGCTGAGGCTTCAGACACCTCCTCTCTCCACAGGAGCGCCCCACAAGAGCATTTGGAGGGCAGTGGCTGGAGATCATATCTGGAGAGCTTAAGCAGCTCCTCCAGCAGTAATGAGGGCCTGTGCAACCCTTTCAAGATCTTCACAAAGAGGACCCCAGAGCAGTCTTCGACAAAGGGAAACTTTGTATTCCTGTAGAATCCCACTGCCACTTCCTCCCCTCATAGGTATCCCCAAACTGCCTTCACTCCCTTCTTTGATTTCACTCGGTCCTGTCCCAGCCCATTCCCTAGTTCTTCTAGAGACCCCAGGACCAAGCCAGCATGCTCCAGCCTCAGCTGAGACCAACATGGCCCTTCCCTCTGCACCTGTGCCCTCTGGTCCTGCCCTCTAAATGACACTGAAGGTGACCTCCCCACACCCCACCCAGCGTAGACGACGGCCTCTTCTTCTGTTCCAATAAAGACATGGAGTTGCTACCCCAGTGTCCGTGTGCCGCCCCCAGCAAATCTTAGAGGACCCCGGCAATGGCTGAGCTCCATGCCCGGGAGCAGCCCACGGTGTGGGCAGGCAGGAGCCAGGCAGGGGCTGCTGTGACCAGCGGCGGGGCCCCGAGGGGCTGGGGGAGCCTGTGCTGAGCGTGCCTGAGCTGAGGGCACATTTCCTTCAGTGCCATCACCTGGGCATGGAGCTCCTGCAGTGGCACAGCCCAGAAAAGAGGGAAGGCATCAAGGGCATCTCCAGAGGCACAGCCTGACCAGCAATGGCAGCAGGCAAAACAAAGCTCCTCCTTCTTAATTAGCACACACTCGATCGGACCGAACTGATGGGCCATCAGCAATCCAGGGTGCTGCACAGGGTCTGCTCCTCTGGGCCAGGGGCAGGACGGAAGGGATGAGGAAGAGCCACGGGGCCCGACAGGGCTAATGAACAGCGCCGGAGGCACAATAGCCCAGCTGCAACTACATTTGATTTCCAGGTCAAAACACTCGGCATAGCTGGGCTGGGCTGGCGTTCCCCGTAAGGCACCTGGGGGCTTTGGAGTCCCCCATGAGGTGCACGGGGGCTGGGGTCCCTTGTGAGACACACAGGGGTATTTTAGTTCCCTCTGAGGTATGGAGGGCACTGGGGGTCCCCTGTAAGG
Organism: Zosterops lateralis; assembly: GCF_965231275.1. Classification (NCBI taxonomy): domain Eukaryota; kingdom Metazoa; phylum Chordata; class Aves; order Passeriformes; family Zosteropidae; genus Zosterops; species Zosterops lateralis. The sequence goes on along the minus strand of NC_139771.1, from coordinate 8,737,931 downwards.
CATGCAAGCGATTTGGAATCCTGTGTGAGGCATGCAGGCGGTTTGGGATCTCTCCCAAGCTGTGCAGGGTGCTGGGGTCTCTCCTGAGGCACATGAGGGGGGCTTGGGGCTCTCATTTCACATGTGGAGAGGGCTGTGGACTCCCATAAGCGCGCCGGTGATTTGGTCCCTCCCGCTGCTCGCAGCGGGGACTGGAGTCTTTTCTGAGGCCCGCAGGGGACGGGGTCCCTCCCCGGGCTCTCTCCGGGTCCCTGAGGGGCCCGGCGGGCTCGGCGCTGCCGCCGTGCCGGCCCGGTGAGGGCCCAAGGCGACGCTGCCCCGCCGGGCCCCGCTGCACGGGCACGGCACGGGCGGTGCTGAGCGCCGGGCAGGCGGCCCCCGAGCCCCCGGCCCTGCCTCCATCGGAGCACGGACAGCCCCGCAGGCAGCGCCCGGGAATGGCAGAGGAGCCGTGGGGAGCCGCGCTCTGCGCCGCGCTCTCCCCACAGAACGAGGCTCCCAGGGAGCACCCGCCTCCTGCGCGGCCTTGGCAACGCCCAGCGGGATTCGGGGAACTCAACTTGCCAGGGAGAAAAACAATTCAGAGGACACTTGTTCAGGCCTTTTAAAAGGTTAATTGAGAAACATCTTAAAATCCCAGGCTAAATCGTGTGGTTTAATGTGTGTTCTCCTTGAAGACGCTTTGATTGTAACTCCCAGTGGTGCCGGGCCGTGTCCCAGCCAGCACCCACACCCAGGAGCTCCCATGTCTGCAGCACGGCTGAATTTGGGACTTGACATTGCTATTGCAGGTAGAACCATGAAATGTCTCATTTGTCCAATGTCATATAACTCAATTCTTGTGAAGAAAAACAGACAGGCAGGATATAGCTGCCTGGCAGGACATGCTCTCCTTACTGGGAGGGCACCTCTTCAGATCCATTCCCACAAAATCTTGCCCCAACCTTGAGCTCACAATAGGCTCTGAGGTGACAGCAGGCTCAGGTCACAGCAGACTGAAGTCAGAGCAGGCTCTGATGTCACGGCAGGCTCAGAGGTGACAGCAGGCTCTGAAGTGACAGCAGGCTTTGAGGTCACGGCAGGCTCAGAGGTCAGAGCAGGCTCTGAGGTCACAGCAGGCTCTGAGGTCACAGCAGGCTCTGATGTCAGAGCAGGTTCTGATGTCGCAGCAGGCTGTGCTGACAGCAGGCTCTGAGGTCACAGAGGCCCCAGAGCCCTGTGGTTGCACAGCACCACAAGGACCCAGCAGTCAGTCCCTGACCACAACTGCTGTGGCAGCAGCGGCAGTGGCAGCAGCGGTGCTGACATTGGGACAGCGGTGCTGACATTGGGACAGCGGTGTCAGGACAGTGGTGGCAGCAAGAGCTGGGAACTGGCACAGGGCAAGGCACCATGGCCCTTGCTCTGCGCCTCTTCCTCCCACTCCTGCTGGCAGTGGCCCTGCCTGCCAGGGCAGCCCAGGCTGCTCCATGGCCAGCGCGGGGAGCAGGTGAGCCGGGGCCTGGCTCCCCTTTCCCGGGACAGCGCTCCCTTCTCCCTGGGACGCCTTGGGGATGGTTTTCCCCAGGCTTTAAGGGAGGGTTTCCTCTGGGAGGGAGAGAGCTCCAATGGAGCAAGGGCTGCCCCAGATTTGTCTCCAGGGATGCTGCACAGGGGCTGCAAAGAGTGTGGAGAGTGAGCAGAGGCAGCCCAGAGCTCCCCAGCCCCCTGGACAGCTTTGGCCACGTCCATTGACATCTGCCTCCTATGGCCTGACACGACACCCTTGCAGAGTCCAGTTCACTATGACAGAGGGTCATCCCCGCATACCATGGAAATGGTTCTGATCTCTGCTCCCTTCTAGACTGGGAACGTGATACAGATTATGTGGAAGCCCTGGTGAAGAATGGTTTGCAGTTCTTTCAGGATATTGAAGGCAAGTTCAGAGAGTGCCTTTCCTGACAGAATAATCCGTGTCAGTGTGGCAAGAGCTCACTCATGTGCCATTGCCCTTAACATGCTCTCAGGGTTGAAGGATTCTGGAATTTTTGCCCTGCTCCCTTCTGGAGCCCTGAGTGATCCCACAGCATGGCTGTCAGGGGCAGGAAGGAGCATTTAGCTGGCAATGCTCTTGCCGTGTGCAATGCCAGGGTGTCCTTCCGTGTGCTCTGCGCAGCCACGGAGAAGAGCAGAGAGGGAAGGGGCCGGGCCCAGGGCTGTGCCCCGGGGTTGTGCCTTGGGCGGCTCCTTTGGCAGCCCCAGGGAGCCTGAGGATCTCCTGCAGTGCCACGGGAGCTGTTCTCTCCTGCCTTTCTTTGCAGCCAAGTCCCTTCGCCAAGGTGATCTGGCTTCCGAAGCTATGTCCAAGACTGAGCCTGTAGGAGATGCTGAGGGTAGGTCAAGGCTTTTCCTTCTGGAAGAGCTGCCACCTCAGAGCCCAAAAGTCAGCCAGTAGGGCAGAGGTGATAGAAGCTTCTGTGGCCGTTCAGTTACTGGTGTGTCCACAGGGAAGACTTCTGCAGCTCCTTTGGTGGATGCTGCAGGCAAGTCCAGCTCCCGTCGCAGGGGTGAGTCAAGTTTCCCTGCTGACCCCACAGGCTGAGCCCCGGGTCTGTGGGATCTGTTACTGGATAATGGAAATACTTTGCCCTAAGGTCCTCCAACAGGGAAGTACAAATCTATGGGACCCAAGAGACCCCAGGCGTCACCTGAACTCATGAGGCAAACATTGAAGGAAATGCTGCAGGGAGGACCAGGTGGGTGCATGTCCCTGAGCCTTCCCCTGACACTCAGCACCCGGGGCCTTTCTCTGCACATCTGGACACGCCGTGCCCGGCACAGCGGGAAGGGATCCATGGCAGCCTCGCTGCCCCACTGCTGCTTTCACACCCTGCAGGGCTGTTTCCCAGCCTGACCTGGCTGCAGCTTCCCCCCAGCTCTGCAGGAAGGCAGTGGGCATCAGCTGACAGGGAGCCCAATCTGCACCATGGGCCATGCACACCCTGAGATCCCTGCAATTTCCCGGGCCCCAGGAAGATAGGAAGGGTGGCTGTTTCAATGAGGGATAGTCGTTGGTCTGCCTGAAGATCCTGGGAATCTTCCTGATCCTTATCAGTGACTTTGACAAGCATTGCCTCCTGAAGATGCCCCCTGTCCAATGGGGAGCACCTCCATCTCATCCGGCTGTGCTTTTCCTTTCTCCAGAAGTGGACAGAGAGGATGTGCTGAAGGCAAGGTCTCCCGGAGGAAGCAGTGGCTCCGTTCCAGCCTCTGCTGCAGGAAAGGAGGCGATGCCAGGCACAGACACAGGAGGTAATTGTTCCTCTGGGCCTGAGCCCTGCTAAGGCTTGAGCTGCCACCTCTGCTGCTTGGTAGTGCCTGCCCTCCAGGGATGCTGCCCAGGGGCTGCAATGAGTGTGGAGAGTGAGCAGAGGCAGCCCAGAGCTCCCCAGGCCCCTGGGCAGCTTTGGCCATGTCCATTGACATCTGCCTCCTATGGCCTGACACGACCCCCTTGCAGTGCCCAGTTCCCTAAGGCAGATGGGCATCCCAGCACACCATGTTAATGGCTCTGATCTCTGCTCCCTTCTAGACTGGGATACTGGGAATGTTTTTTCAGCACCTTGGCTGGAAGATAGTTTGGAACCAGTGAGACCTCCCACAGGTAAGAAATCTATGTTCCTCCATGGAATAGTGATTGAAAACCTGGCAGGAACTACGTAACAGAAGATTCTGTGGCTGTTGAGTTACAGTTGTGACGGCAGGGAAAACACTTCCAGCTCCTTTGGTGGATGCTGCACAGAAGCCCAGCTCCCATCGCAGGGGTGAGTTGTGTGTCCTGCTGACCCCACAGCCTGAGCCCTGGGTCTGTGGGATATGTTCCTGGGAAACGGAAATATTTTCTGTTAAGGTCCTCCAACAGGGAAGAACAAACCCAGAGAAGAAAATAGATCTCTGAAGCCTTCTGAACTTCTGGACCAGATGCTTACTGATCTGGAGAGACATCGTGGTAGGTGCATGTCCCTGAGCCTTCCCCTGACACTCAGCACCTGGGGCCTTTCTCTGCACATCTGGACACGCCGTGCCCGGCACAGCGGGAAGGGATCCATGGCAGCCTCGCTGCCCCACTGCTGCTTTCACACCCTGCAGGGCTGTTTCCCAGCCTGGCCTGGCTGCAGCTTCCCCCCAGCTCAGCAGGAAGGCATTGGGCATCAGCTGACATGGAGCCCAACCTGCACCACGGGCCAGGCACACCCTGAAATCCTTGCAATTTCCTGGGCCCTGGGTAGATCAGAAAGGACAGCTTTTTGGAGATGGATGGTTCTGGCCAATCCAAAAAGTTTATAGAGATTCCTGATCCTTATCAGTGTCTTTGACAAATACTGCCTCCTGAAGATGCCCCCTGTCCAATGGGGAATATTTCAATCTGACAGAGCTGTCCTTTCTTCCAGAAATGGACGGAGAGGATGTGTTGAGAGCGGCGTTTCCTGGAGGAAGCAGTGGCTCTGTTCCAGCCTCTGCTGCAGGATGGGAGGCGATGCCGGGCACAGACACAGGAGGTAATTGCTCCTCTGGGCCTGAGCCCTGCTGAAGCTTGAGCTGCCACCTCTGCTGCTTGGTAGTGCCTGCCCTCCAGGGATGCTGCCTAGGGGCTGCAATGAGTGTGGAGAGTGAGCAGAGGCAGCCCAAAGCTCCCCAGGCCCCTGGGCAGCTTCGGCCATGTCCATTGACATCTGCCTCCTATGGCCTGACACGACCCCCTTGCAGTGCCCAGTTCCCTAAGGCAGAGGGGGATCCCAGAACACCATGGAAATGGTTCTGATCTCTGCTCCCTTCTAGACTGGGATCACGACATGGATTATCTGGAAACCCTGGCTCATAACCATTTTCAATTCTTGGAAGATGCTGAAGGCAAGTTCAGAGGGTGCCTTTCCTGACAGAATAATCCGTGTCAGTGTGGCAAGAGCTCACTCATGTGCCATTGCCCTTATCATGATCTCTGGGTTGATGGATTCTGGAATTTTTGCCCTGCTCCCTTCTGGAGCCCTGAGTGATCCCACAGCATGGCTGTCAGTGGCAGGAAGGAGCATTTAGCTGTCAATGCTCTTGCCGTGTGCAATGCCAGGGTGTCCTTCCGTGTGCTCTGTGCAGCCACGGAGAAGAGCAGAGAGGGAAGGGGCCGGGCCCAGGGCTGTGCCCTGGGGCTGTGCCTTGGGCGGCTCCTTTGGCAGCCCCAGGGAGCCTGAGAATTTCCTGCAGTGCCACGGGAGCTGTTCTCTCCTGCCTTTCTTTGCAGCTGAATCTTTTCATCAAGGTGATCTGGCTTCCAAAGCCATGTCCGGGACTGAGGCTCTGGGATCGAGGAGTGATCCTCTGGGAGATGCTGAGGGTAAGTCAAGGCTTTTCCTTCTAGGAGAGCTGCCAGCTCAGACCTCAAAGTCAGCCTCTGGGAAAGGGCACTGGTGCCCAAGGTCCCTCCTGCTGCCAAGGGGCGGCAAGGTGCCTGCAGGCCCCAGCTCTGGGGGAAACAGAGAACGTCCTGCCCGTGTGCACCGTGCTGCCAGCTCAGCAGTTGGGCACAGCACGGCCTCACGCTCCCCATTGCTCCCACAGATGCAGCCGTCGCCACATCACGTGTTCCCGACTCCCAGAAGGGCATTTTAAGCGGTGTCTGTCAGGGAACACGGTGTTTGCTTGAGTTAATGGCCATTGTGGCTGGTGGGGAGCTAGTCATCATGTTGTGCTGTGTTGGAATCTGGTATTGCTGGAAGAGGAAACGGTGAGTGTTTTGTTCATCTGTCCCTCAAACAGCTTCTTTTGAAAGTCTACTGTAGGCAGGAAACATTCCCAGTTGAGAATGCTGTGGAGTTGTGGATAGGCAGTGGTTGTCCAAATAACTGCTGACGGTTCTGCTGCTGCCCAGTGCTTTCATTGGCCTTTTAATTGCTGGGCCTTGTCCTGGGGAGCCCGCCGGGGCTGCAGCCTCTGCTGGCTCCCACTGAGGCTGCCTGGCCAAGAGCAGCCCCAGGGGCAGTGGGCAGAGGCAAAGCAAGGTGGGCAGGAGAAAGAGCAGGGCCCAGATTGCCCTGGAAAGGCAGAGGCGCTCTGGGGCCCGCTCCTGGCCAGGGACCCTGCCCAGAGCCATCCCCTGCTGGCCGGCGCCTTGAGGGGCAGCTGTGCAGCTGGGCCAAGCTGTGCCAGCAGCTGCAGCCGTGCTGGGGAGCCCTGCCAGCCCCGGGCCTTGCTGTGCAGGTGGGTCCCTGTGTGCCAGCACCAGCTGAGCCTTCAGACACCTCCTCTCTTCACAGACACCTCCTTGAAGAAAAGCTGAAAGCTGGTGGCTGGTCCCGAGATCTCTACAGCCAGAAGAGCTACCGCAGCAGCTCTGAGTCTGACCAGCTTATATTTGCACCTCCAAGCTCTGTGGTTCTTTGAGGCCACGGCCCAGCCTTCCATCCAGGGCCGAAGGTGAAACCCCCAGGAAAGGATTTGGATGCGTTCAACTGAACCTCGACTGAGAGCTTCCAGGATCAGCTCTTCTGTTCCAATAAAGACATGGAGTTGCTACCCCAGTGTCCGTGTGCTGCCCCCAGCAAATCCTAGAGGACCCCGGCACTGGCTGAGCTCCATGCCCGGGAGCAGCCCACGGTGTGGGCAGGCAGGAGCCAGGCAGGGGCTGCTGTGACCAGCGGCGGGGCCCCGAGGGGCTGGGGGAGCCTGTGCTGAGCGTGCCTGAGCTGAGGGCACATTTCCTTCAGTGCCATCACCTGGGCATGGAGCTCCTGCAGTGGCACAGCCCAGAAAAGAGGGAAGGCATCAAGGGCATCTCCAGAGGCACAGCCTGACCAGCAATGGCAGCAGGCAAAACAAAGCTCCTCCTTCTTAATTAGCACACACTCGATCGGACCGAACTGATGGGCCATCAGCAATCCAGGGTGCTGCACAGGGTCTGCTCCTCTGGGCCAGGGGCAGGACGGAAGGGATGAGGAAGAGCCACGGGGCCCGACAGGGCTAATGAACAGCGCCGGAGGCACAATAGCCCAGCTGCAACTACATTTGATTTCCAGGTCAAAACACTCGGCATAGCTGGGCTGGGCTGGCGTTCCCCGTAAGGCGCCTGGGGGCTTTGGAGTCCCCCATGAGGTGCACGGGGGCTGGGGTCCCTTGTGAGACACACAGGGGTATTTTAGTTCCCTCTGAGGTATGGAGGGCACTGGGGGTCCCCTGTAAGGCATGCAAGGGATTTGGAATCCTGTGTGAGGCATGCAGGCGGTTTGGGATCTCTCCCAAGCTGTGCAGGGTGCTGGGGTCTCTCCTGAGGCACATGAGGGGGGCTTGGGGCTCTCATTTCACATGTGGAGAGGGCTGTGGACTCCCATAAGCGCGCCGGTGCTTTGGTCCCTCCCGCTGCTCGCAGCGGGGACTGGAGTCTTTTCTGAGGCCCGCAGGGGACGGGGTCCCTCCCCGGGCTCTCTCCGGGTCCCTGAGGGGCCCGGCGGGCTCGGCGCTGCCGCCGTGCCGGCCCGGTGAGGGCCCAAGGCGACGCTGCCCCGCCGGGCCCCGCTGCACGGGCACGGCACGGGCGGTGCTGAGCGCCGGGCAGGCGGCCCCCGAGCCCCCGGCCCTGCCTCCATCGGAGCACGGACAGCCCCGCAGGCAGCGCCCGGGAATGGCAGAGGAGCCGTGGGGAGCCGCGCTCTGCACCGCGCTCTCCCCACAGAACGAGGCTCCCAGGGAGCACCCGCCTCCTGCGCGGCCTTGGCAACGCCCAGCGGGATTCGGGGAACTCAACTTGCCAGGGAGAAAAACAATTCAGAGGACACTTGTTCAGGCCTTTTAAAAGGTTAATTGAGAAACATCTTAAAATCTCAGGCTAAATCGTGTGGTTTAATGTGTGTTCTCCTTGAAGACGCTTTGATTGTAACTCCCAGTGGTGCCGGGCCGTGTCCCAGCCAGCACCCACACCCAGGAGCTCCCATGTCTGCAGCACGGCTGAATTTGGGACTTGACATTGCTATTGCACGTAGAACCATGAAATGTCTCATTTGTCCAATGTCATATAACTCAATTCTTGTGAAGAAAAACAGACAGGCAGGATATAGCTGCCTGGCAGGACATGCTCTCCTTACTGGGAGGGCACCTCTTCAGATCCATTCCCACAAAATCCTGCCCCAACCTTGAGCTCACAATAGGCTCTGAGGTCACAGCAGGCTCAGGTCACAGCAGACTGAAGTCAGAGCAGGCTCTGAGGTCACAGCAGGCTGAGCTGACAGCAGGCTCTGAGGTCACAGAGGCCCCAGAGCCCCGTGGTTGCACAGCACCACAAGGACCCAGCAGTCAGTCCCTGACCACAACTGCTGTGGCAGCAGCGGCGGCAGCAGCAGCGGTGCTGACATTGGGACAGCGGTGTCAGGACAGTGGTGGCAGCAAGAGCTGGGAACTGGCACAGGGCAAGGCACCATGGCCCTTGCTCTGCGCCTCTTCCTCCTGCTCCTGCTGGCAGTGGCCCTGCCTGCCAGGGCAGCCCAGGCTGCTCCATGGCCAGCGCGGGGAGCAGGTGAGCCGGGGCCTGGCTCCCCTTTCCCGGGACAGGGCTCCCTTCTCCTTGGGATGCCTTGAGGATGGTTTTCCCCAGGCTTTAAGGGAGGGTTTGCTCTGGGAGGGAGAGAGCTCCAATGGAGCGAGGGCTGCCCCAGATTTGTCTCCAGGGATGCTGCACAGGGGCTGCAATGAGTGTGGAGTGTGAGCAGAGGCAGCCCAGAACTCCCCAGGCCCCTGGGCAGCTTTGGCCATCTCCATTGACATCTGCCTCCCATAGCCTGACCCAACCCTCTTGCAGTGCCCAGTTCCCTAAGGCAGAGGGGCATCCCAGCACACCATGGAAATGTCTCTAATCTCTGCTCCCTTCTAGACTGGGATCGTGATACAGATTATGTTGAAGCCCTGGTGAAGAATGGTTTGCAGTTCTTTCAGGATATTGAAGGCAAGTTCAGAGGGTGCCTCTCCTGACAGAATAATCCGTGCCAGTGTGGCAAGAGCTCACTCATGTGCCATTGCCCTTAACATGCTCTCAGGGTTGAAGGATTCTGGAATTTTTGCCCTGCTCCCTTCTGGAGCCCTGAGTGATCCCACAGCATGGCTGTCAGGGGCAGGAAGGAGCATTTAGCTGTCAATGCTCTTGCCGTGTGCAATGCCAGGGTGTCCTTCCGTGTGCTCTGTGCAGCCACGGAGAAGAGCAGAGAGGGAAGGGGCCGGGCCCAGGGCTGTGCCCCGGGGCTGTGCCTTGGGCAGCTCCTTTGGCAGCCTCAGGAGCCTGACAATCTCCTGCAGTGCCACGGGAGCTCTTCTCTCCTGCCTTTCTTTGCAGCCAAGTCCCTTCGCCAAGGTGATCTGGCTTCCGAAGCTATGTCCAAGACTGAGCCTGTAGGAGATGCTGAGGGTAGGTCAAGGCTTTTCCTTCTGGAAGAGCTGCCACCTCAGAGCCCAAAAGTCAGCCAGTAGGGCAGAGGTGATAGAAGCTTCTGTGGCCGTTCAGTTACAGGTGTGTCCACAGGGAAGACTTCTGCAGCTCCTTTGGTGGATGCTGCAGGCAAGTCCAGCTCCCGTCGCAGGGGTGAGTCGAGTTTCCCTGCTGACCCCACAGGCTGAGCCCCGGGTCTGTGGGATCTGTTACTGGATAATGGAAATACTTTGCCCTAAGGTCCTCCAACAGGGAAGTACAAATCTATGGGACCCAAGATGTGGGTGTTTCTGAGTTTTGTGTATTTTACAGTTTTCTGTACCCCAGTTCAAAATGGCCTCCAAGTTCTTTTCCCCTGACTTCCATCTTGTTGTTTATCTCCCTCCTGATTATTTTTAGCATACAGTTGTTACATTTACCTCTGCTAGCCCTTGGAGACTACTCTCCATTGGTTAGCTTTTACCGCCACCCATCCTGTCCATCACCCCTACCCTCCCACGCCAATCACCCTGAGGCCTGGGCCTAGGGATTGGCTGGGTCCTGACCCTCTCTCCTCCCCAGTTCTGATGGTTGGTTCTGTTCATATGTTGGCCACTCCTTATTTCCACCCCATTGGCTGTGTTGTTCATCCCCTCCCCGGTTTTGCACGGTATAAGAGCTCATGTTCTGGCTAGCTCGGGGTCTCTCGTCCCGAAACTCCGAGCAGAAAATAAAGCTTTCCCTGTTCCACCTCTACGAGAGTCCCTTCTCTCCTTTACCGACCCCTTTGCGATCGCCCTTGGAGTGGAGCGTGGGTCAAGACCCCACGGAACACGAGGCTGTTCAGCGTGCCGGGGCTGGCCGGGCGAAGAGGCGCGCTGCGACAGGAGTGGCGTCCAATGTGGGGCCCCACTGCCTTTACTCGAGAGCGACTCGTGGTGTAGGACCCAGCGGCTGGATCCTCGGATCCACTCGGATATAAAGTTTTTGGGAGACTGCCAGGGGTCCGAACTTTCTGTGGTTCTACACACCACCGGTCGAAGCAGCCACTGGAAGAAGAGGACAGCTCCAGCGCCCGGGAGTCCTCTTCGGGGTCGGTGCCTGAACTTCGTCCCCTTGTTTCTGCGACTGGACCAGGTAAGTGAAAGCTTACCAGCGGGGAGTGGCCCTTTTTCCAGGTGGGAGGGGGAACTCCCAACTCAGGGAAGGGGCTCTGAGCAAAAACTCAGACGCCTCAGGCTGCGCAGCCCCCGGGGAGAGCGGGTGGAGTTTTTGGGTTGTTGGTTTTCAGCTCTCCTTTTCCTCCCCGGGTTCGGAGGGGTCCTGTCGCTTTTATTTTGAGTTGTAACGTGAGATCTGTGTTTGGAATTTGGAGTTTGAGTTTTTGCCGCTCCCGGTGATGAGGTTGGTGGCCTGGCCGGGTTCTTAAGTGCGGTGTGTGTGGCTTTTTTGTTGCTTCTGTTGTACGACATTCAGGCTTGGGTGGTACAAATAACATCGAGTCATGGGCGCACGACTCAGTACCACCCAGAGAGAAGTTTACATTCAAGTTAAAGGGTTTCTTATTGTGGTTAATTTTAAGTTCTCTAAAAGAGAGCTTAGAGAATTTATACGGTTTCTCTTCCTCCACTTCCCCAAAGCGTCCTCCCGATTGACGGACACCGTTCTATTTTGAAGTGCGGTGTATGTAAAATTTTCTAATTTGGCCAAGTCGGGAGATAAGGAGGCAGCCAAATTTCTTAATTGGGTTCAGCAGATTCGATCTGCGTGCTTAAAAATACAGGGAGTGGAGAAAGGGACCACTGATGGTTGTTCCCCCGGTTTAAGCTGTTCTCGTCCTAGTCCCCCTGCCCGACCCCCTCTTCCCAGATCTGGCATCCTTAAGGGGTCCGCCAGCCCTGTCCCCTCGGGAACCAGAAAATCCCCCCGCCCAGGCAGTCCTGGCCAGACTGCTTGGGATTCCCGAAGCGGGCTCACTCCACCCGCCCGGAAAACTTTTCTTCCCCAAACCCTCCCTAGTTCTAAGCCCAAAGTTAGGTTTTCGTTCGCTGAACCCCTTGGTGCACAAAATGGCGTCCCAGACCCCTCTCCCCAAAATGGCGGCGGCCACATGGCACGCTCGTCGTCCCTCTCCTCCATTTTCCCTTCCCGTTCTGTCCCTTCTTCTCCTAAACACCCGCGCCAGTGCACCAACCCCTTCCTTCCCATAACTCCTCCCCTTTCCCACAAAGAGTCTCCTCCCTTCCCTCCGCCCTCCTACCACACCCCCTCTCAATCTCCTCCCCTTAAGTCACCGCCCACAATGACCTCATTCCCCAGCGCCCCGCCCTCGGACTGGTCCGAGCCCTGCCCCTCTTCCGGTTCCCACGCCCCGCCTTCCGGTTCCCACGGTTGGAGTCCGGAAGAGGGGGGCCCGGAAACCGGAAGCCCCGATCCAGATAGCATCCCTGCCCTGACTCCAGTAACATACAGGGGGAATAGGGCAGGGAGAAACAACGCGGCTACCTGGAGGCCATTGCCCCAGGGGTTGATCAAGGATCTGATGAAGACCCTGAAGGAGTACGGACGGGATAGTCCGTACTTCCAGGGAATGTTGGCATCTTCGTTAGCGGGTCAAGTGGTAGTCCCTTACGACCTAAAGCAGCTCTTCCGTTGCCTGTCAAATAAGACTGAGTATAAGTTGTGGCTGGCAACGTGGAGAGACTTGCTTGGACGTACCCTACCCAGCTTGTTAAAAGATCCTACAACCTCCATGGACAATGGCGGGGACCCCATCACATTAGATCATTTGATGGGGGAGGAGGATTGGAAGAGTGCCTCGGACCAGGCAGAAAACATCCCGGAGGGCGTCCTAGAAATTATAAAAGAAAAGGCACAATTAGCATTCTGTGACATGCGGCCTGCAGGGCCATTAACACCTTATGCCGAGATTTTTCAGGGACCTGCGGAGCCTTTTGTAGGTTTCGTAGAGCGCTTGACCACCGCCATCGAACAGCAAGTCTCGAGGGTACATGCCAGAGAGGAGATCCTGGAGGAAATGGTCTCCACCCATGCTAATGAGGTGTGTCGGGAGATCATCCTCCGGATCCCCAAACAGCCTGGGGAGTACCCAACACTGGACGAAATGCTGCGGGCGGTCAGCGCAGTGGCAGCGGCTCCAAGGATGAGGCCACAACTGGAGAGAAGGAAAGGGGGCCCGAAGGTCGCAATGGTCCAACACGGGGAAGAGGACAAAACACCAAAAACACCGAGAAGGGCGCCAGGAGACAGGCCCTGTTTCCTGTGTGGAAGAAAAGGACACTGGTCCAGCCAGTGCCCGAAAAGAAAAGACTTTGATGACTTTTTGAAACGGGAGGGAGGGGGAGAGAGGAACAAAGGGCCCGCGAAGCAAAAAAACTAGCTGCAGAGCGCGGAGCCCCCCGGCGTGACGACGACAACTGGGAGGGTGAGGCCGTCGGGGTGAGTGACAAAAAAACAGAGCCCTCAAACGCTTTTGATTCTATTTTTCAGACTTCAAAGCCGGACATGACTACAAACCTGACACAGACCAACCTGCCAGAAATTCCTCCTCAGGACATGACTGCAAAGGACCTGGTGCTGCCTGAGCCGGAGGGATCCCTGACGACGACCTCAAGGTATGAGCCCTTTCGGCTCCAATTGGCCGAGCCTCTTCACCTGCGGGATCGCGATTGGCATACAGCCGTGGTCTCAAGGGAGAGAGGTACGTGGGGTCTGATTGATAGCAAGTATGTCGTCGTGGGGGATTGCAAGTATACACCTCAGGACATACATATCGCGCCTGGGACAATAACAGCAGACCCGGAGTGATTTGTCTTATGGCTGCACACAGACGACCCACCCACATTCTTACCAAAGGGACAAATTATTGCACAGCTCATCCCGAACCCCTTGCTCAATGACCTGCGAGCAAACGGGGACGAAGAGCAGACGATGGGAGGAGACTGTGCAGAAGAGTCACCTGATGTCCTAGCGGTAAGAAAGATTACACGGCACAAACCAACGGACACGTGTAAAGTTAGTGTGGGTGGGGAATCCAAACTGATAAAAGGAGTCTGGGACACGAGGGCGGATGTGACGGTCATTCCGGAGAGTTTGTGGCCGTCACATTGGGAGTTACAAAACGTGGCAAAGCACGTCTCTGGAGTAGGCGGGCTTCAATTGGCACGACAATCTAAGGACGTGGTGCAAATTGAGGGGCCGAATGGGCAATTGGCTTCTCTTCGCCCATTCGTTTTGGATTATGACACACCCCTGTGGGGGAGAGACCTAATGACGCAGTGGGGGGTCACAATTGGCTTTCCTGACCCACCCAGAGTTAATACAGTGACCATTGAAGAGCGTCCCACCATCAAACTAAATTGGCTGTCAGACATTCCGGTTTGGGTGGAGCAATGGCCACTTTCAAAACAAAAATTGAAAGCGCTCAACGAGCTCGTGGAGGAGCAACTAAAAAAGGGACACATCGTGGAGTCCACCTCGCCATGGAACTCCCCGGTGTTTGTCATTCAAAAGTCAGATAAACCCAAATGGCGGCTCCTTCACGACCTCCGCAAAATTAACGAAGTCATGGAAGACATGGGGTCTCTCCAACCAGGGATGCCATCCCCAACCGTGCTCCCCCAAAATTGGAATTTGGCGGTAATAGATATTAAGGACTGTTTCTTCCAAATTCCGCTACATCCGGACGATGCCCCGCGTTTTGCCTTCTCGGTACCTACCATCAACCGAGAAGCCCCAAGGAAGAGGTACCATTGGCGAGTTTTGCCCCAGGGCATGAAAAACTCTCCAGTGATATGCCAATGGTATGTCTCTTCCTTGCTCGCCCCTGTCCGTGCAGCCGCGCACCAAGCCATTGTCCATCATTATATGGATGATGTCTTGGTGTGTGCCCCCACAGACGACCTGTTGGCCCACGCGCTTGACCTGACAGTGGCTCCACTGGTTGCTGTAGGGTTCGAGCTGCAAGAGTCCAAAATTCAGAAGATGGCCCCCTGGAAATACCTGGGGCTTGAAATCAGTTGGCGGACCATTGTGCCGCAACAATTGGCGATTAAGACCGAAATTAAGACTCTCGCGGATGTCCAACAGCTGTGTGGGACTTTGAATTGGGTGAGGCCTTGGCTGGGTCTCTCTACCGAGGACCTAGCCCCTTTTTTCAGTTTACTGAAAGGGGGAGAGGAGGGGCTTAGTTCCCCTAGGTTGCTCACCCCAGAGGCAAAACAAGCCCTGAAAAGGGTTCAAGAGATCATGTCCACTAGGCAGGCACACAGATGTAGGCCTGACCTGCCATTCCGATTTATAATCTTTGGGAAATTGCCACACCTCCAAGGGATGATCTTTCAATGGGACGAGGTCGTCCAAAAGACACCTAGAAAGGATCGAGGCGGAAATGATCCTCTCTCAATAACAGAGTGGGTCTTCCTTAGCCACCAAAGATCCAAAAGGTTGACGAAGCCACAAGAGCTGATGGCGGACTTGATCCGGAAGGCTAGGCTCCGTCTTAGGGAACTAGCCGGCTGTGACTTCGAATGCATACACGTGCCAATTCGGCTTAATTCGGGCCAAATTACGAAAGCGATGTTAGAACACCTCCTTCAAGAGAACGAATCCTTACAATTCGCGCTGGACAACTACTCGGGACAAATCTCTATATTTAGGCCTGCCCACAAAATTTTTAATTCGGACTCTCCATTCCAATTGGAACTTAAGAGTGTTCAGAGTAAAGAGCCACTCGATGCTCTGACAATTTTTACGGACGCGTCCGGGAGATCGCACAAGTCAGTGATGACTTGGAGGGATCCCAAGACTCAGCAGTGGGAATCAGATGTGGCTGAGGTGGAAGGCTCCCCTCAGGTTGCTGAGTTGGCTGCTGTCGTTAGAGCATTTGAGCGGTTCTCTGAACCATTCAATTTAATTACAGATTCGGCCTATGTAGCAGGAGTGGTTTCCAGAGCGGAAAATTCCATCTTACAGGAGGTGGATAACATTGCACTGTTTGAGTTGCTTTCGAAATTGGTAAAGCTGATTTCCCGTCGAAAGCAACCGTTCTACGTGATGCATGTCAGGTCACACATGGACCTGCCAGGAGTTATCGCGGAGGGAAACAGGAGAGCGGATGCTCTCGCTGCCCCTGTCGAGGTAGCTCCTTTGCTGAACATCTTTGAGCAGGCCAAGCTCAGCCATCAGCTCCACCACCAGAATGCGCCGGGGTTGGTCCGGGAATTTAATCTGACCTGGGACCAAGCCAAGGCGATAGTGTCAACATGTCCCACCTGTCACCAGTATTCAGTCCCCCATATGTCCACTGGGGTGAATCCCCGTGGGCTATCGAGCTGTGAGGTGTGGCAGACAGACGTCACGCACTTCGCTCCGTTTGGGAGACAGAAGTACGTGCACGTCTCGGTGGACACCTTCTCGGGTGCTGTCTTTGCCTCTGCCCACACAGGGGAGAAATCGACAGATGCCATCCGGCATCTTGTGCTCGCTTTCTCCTTTCTGGGCGTCCCGAAGTCGCTCAAGACCGATAATGGCCCTGCGTACACCTCCAGGGAATTCTGCAGCTTCCTGCAGCAATGGGGGATAGGACATAAAACGGGCATCCCCTATTCTCCCACAGGTCAGGCGATCGTGGAAAGGACTCACCAGAACATCAAGAGAGTCCTGAGCCAACAGAGCCCAGTATTAAAGAACGAGACACCATCAATCAGACTTGCGCGTGCCCTGTTTACATTGAATTTCCTAAATTGCTCCTTTGAGACCATGAACCCGCCGGTGACCAGGCATTTTCGAGGGAGCACACGGTTAGTGCCCCACGAAAGGCCAAAGGTCCTCATTCGGGATCCAGAGACTTTGAGGACACAGGGACCTCACGATTTAATCACCTGGGGGCGCGGGTACGCCTGCGTCTCCACAGACACCGGTTTGCGGTGGATCCCATCCCGAAATGTGAGACCCTATGTCCCCAAACCCTCCAAAACAGGCCAGGCGGCGCAGGTAGCGGTAGCCTCCTGGAGGAGGAAGAAGAAACTAGGGCCGAAGTCAAGCTGGCAGAAAACAGATCCGGCACTGAGGGCATGGTACCGTACCACCGGCACACTCCCCGATTGGATGTTCCCTTCAGAGAGAGAGGGAGAAGACCCTTTTCCCCCTGATCCCTTGAGCAGCACAGCCATCCCTGAGTGGCTTTTTTAATTAATTATGTATGTTTTCAGTTCCATTTTAGGAGGCCAAATGGGCCGGACCAGAAAAAACACCATCGACAAAGCCTTCTGCAGCACCCTGTTCCTTCGAGGGATGCTGTTTGCCAGCCTCCTGGGATCGGCCTGGGCATGGATTGTCCCCCAGCCCAAGGTCAATGTTTGGAAGACTCTTGCAAAGACCTTGGGCCAAGATCACATCTGCCTTTCCTCAACAGCAGCAGGGGATCCGTTGTCATCATGCCTCGTGGGGATCCCGTTTGAGGAGAAGGACTACCCCCCCGCTCTCCTCAGGATGAAACAAAGTTACAATCGTAAGCCCGTGGTAATATCCCACTTTACTGAGTTGAATCATGCCTCCGCCCTAGTTAAGAACCCCCTGGCTTTTTGGAAGGAGTGGACCTTCCATCTCCCTGCTCTTCCCCAGGAGCCGCAGGAGCTGGATCTCCTCGGCTCCTCCCCTTCCTCTTTCTGTATACATTTTACCTACACTCTCCCAGAAAGCCAGAAGAAATTGTACCACAACATTAAACAAATCAAGGACGCCTACTGGGCCAGCTCGTGGTGCTCTGCCCTAGCCCATGTTGCTGTACCCAGCACAGCGGGAATGAAACCCCTTGCCCTCCCTACTAGGTCGTTTCTAATTTGGGGAGATAGGGCTTACGCCGGCATCCCCTCTCGTATGATCGGAGGCCCATGTACACTGGGAAAGTTGGGGCTGTTCACCCCCAACAAAACTCAAATTATGGATTGGGTACGCAAAAACGCCACACGCCACGCACCAGTCCAAAAGAGAGACCTTGCAAGTCTCGACCCGGACTGTGATTCGGACATTGTGCATTGGTCCAGGGCCAAGGCTACGGCCATAACAGTTTTTCTGCCCTGGGTTTCCATTGCCAAAGCTATGGGGGAATTAGGCAGATTGGAATGCTGGGTGGTGAAGCAAGCGAATTTAACAACCAACGCCCTGACGGACCTCCTATCAGACGAGCAAATAACGAGGCAGGCCACCCTGCAAAACAGGGCGGCCATCGATTATCTGCTGCTGTTACATGAACACTCATGTGAGGAATTCAAAGGATTATGTTGTTTTAATTTAACATCAAAGGCAGAGAACGTCAGACAGTCCATCACCCAGATCCGTAAGATGGTGAACGACATCAAAAAAGAGACGGGAGGTTGGCTGGACAACCTTTTCGAGGGATGGGGGCTGTCGTCCTGGTCCGGCTCCATTGTTAAAACCGTTGGACTTATCGTCTTTATTCTGTTTCTGATTTGTGTTGCTTTTGCTTTAGTTAAAAGGCTTTTGTCTAAGTTACTTTCAGAGACCACAACCCCCGTGATTAATCGAGTAAGCATGGAGGACATCGAGCTCCAGGAACTGGAAGAAGCCCTAAGAGAACTGGACGCAGCTCGAGAACAATTATAGGCATTCACGGACACTTGTTTTTATATAATACAAAAGGGGGAGTTGTGGGTGTTTCTGAGTTTTGTGTATTTTACAGTTTTCTGTACCCCAGTTCAAAATGGCCTCCAAGTTCTTTTCCCCTGACTTCCATCTTGTTGTTTATCTCCCTCCTGATTATTTTTAGCATACAGTTGTTACATTTACCTCTGCTAGCCCTTGGAGACAACTCTCCATTGGTTAGCTTTTCCCGCCACCCATCCTGTCCATCACCCCTACCCCCCCACGCCAATCACCCTGAGGCCTGGGCCTAGGGATTGGCTGGGTCCTGACCCTCTCTCTTCCCCAGTTCTGATGGTTGGTTCTGTTCATATGTTGGCCACTCCTTATTTCCACCCCATTGGCTGTGTTGTTCATCCCCTCCCCAGTTTTGCACGGTATAAGAGCTCATGTTCTGGCTAGCTCGGGGTTTCTCGTCCTGAAACTCCGAGCAGAGAATAAAGCTTTCCCTGTTCCACCTCTACGAGAGTCCCTTCTCTCCTTTACCGACCCCTTTGCGATCGCCCTCGGAGTGGAGCGTGGGTCAAGACCCCACGGAACACGAGGCTGATCAGCGTGCCTGGGCTGGCCGGGCGAAGAGGCGCGCTGCGACACCAAGAGAACCCAGGAGTCACATGAACTCATGAGGCAAACATTGAAGGAAATGCTGCAGAGAGGACCAGGTGGGTGCATGTCCCTGAGCCTTCCCCTGACACTCAGCACCCGGGGCCTTTCTCTGCACATCTGGACACGCCATGCCCGGCACAGCGGGAGGGGATCCATGGCAGCCTCGCTGCCCCACTGCTGATTTCACACCCTGCAGGGCTGTTTCCCAGCCTGGCCTGGCTGCAGCTTCTCCCCAGCTCTGCAGGAAGGCATTGGGCATCAGCTGACAGGGAGCCCAATCTGCACCACGGGCCATGCACACCCTGAGATCCCTGCAATTTCCGGGGCGCTGGGTAGATCAGAAAGGGCAGCTCTTTGGAGAAGTGAGGCCCAGCCCCAAGAACCTCAGCCTTTCCTGATCCTTATCAATGTCTTTGACAAGCATTGCCTCCTGAAGATGCCCCCTGTCCAATGAGGAGCACCTGCATCTGATCCGGCTGTGCTTTTCCTTTCTCCAGAAGTGGACAGAGAGGATGTGCTGAAGGCAAGGTCTCCCGGAGGAAGCAGTGGCTCCGTTCCGGCCTCTGCTGCAGGAAGGGAGGCGATGCCGGGCATAGGCACAGGAGGTAATTGCTCCTCTGGGCCTTAGCCCTGCTGAGGCTTGAGCTGCCACCTCTGCTGCTTGGTAGTGTCTGCCCTCCAGGGATGCTGCCCAGGGGCTGCAAAGAGTGTGGAGAGTGAGCAGAGGCAGCCCAGAGCTCCCCAGGCCCCTGGGCAGCTTTGGCCATGTCCATTGACATCTGCCTCCCACGGCCTGATCCAACCCCCTTGCAGTGCCCACTTCCCCAAGGCAGATGGGCATCCCAGCACACCATGGAAATGCTTCTGATCTCTGCTCCCTTCTAGACTGGGATCGTGATACAGATTATGTGGAAGCCCTGGTGAAGAATGGTTTGCAGTTCTTTCAGGATATTGAAGGCAAGTTCAGAGGGAGCCTTTCCTGACAGAATATTCCGTGCCAGTGTGGCAAGAGCTCACTCATGTGCCATTGCCCTTAACATGCTCTCAGGGTTGAAGGATTCTGGAATTTTTGCCCTGCTCCCTTCTGGAGCCCTGAGTGATCCCACAGCATGGCTGTCAGGGGCAGGAAGGAGCATTTAGCTGTCAATGCTCTTGCCGTGTGCAATGCCAGGGTGTCCTTCCGTGTGCTCTGTGCAGCCACGGAGAAGAGCAGAGAGGGAAGGGGCCGGGCCCAGGGCTGTGCCCCGGGGTTGTGCCTTGGGCGGCTCCTTTGGCAGCCCCAGGGAGCCTGAGAATCTCCTGCAGAGCCACCGGAGCTCTTCTCTCCTGCCTTTCTTTGCAGCCAAGTCCCTTCGCCAAGGTGATCTGGCTTCCGAAGCGATGTCCAAGACTGAGCCTGTAGGAGATGCTGAGGGTAGGTCAAGGCTTTTTCTTCTGGAAGAGCTGCCACCTCAGAGCCCAAAAGTCAGCCAGTAGGGCAGAGGTGATAGAAGCTTCTGTGGCCGTTCATTTACAGGTGTGTCCACAGGGAACACTTCTGCAGCTCCTTTGGTGGATGCTACAGGCAAGTCCAGCTCCCGTCGCAGGGGTGAGTCGAGTTTCCCTGCTGACCCCACAGGCTGAGCCCCGGGTCTGTGGGATCTGTTACTGGATAATGGAAATACTTTGCCCTAAGGTCCTCCAACAGGGAAGTACAAATCTATGGGACCCAAGAGACCCCAGGAGTCACCTGAAGTCATGAGGCAAACATTGAAGGAAATGCTGCAGGGAGGACCAGGTGGGTGCACGTCCCTGAGCCTTCCCCTGACACTCAGCACCCGGGGCCTTTCTCTGCACATCTGGACACGCCGTGCCCGGCACAGCGGGAAGGGATCCATGGCAGCCTCGCTGCCCCACTGCTGCTTTCACACCCTGCAGGGCTGTTTCCCAGCCTGGCCTGGCTGCAGCTTCTCCCCAGCTCAGCAGGAAGGCATTGGGCATCAGCTGACAGGGAGCCCAACCTGCACCACGGGCCAGGCACACCCTGAGATCCCTGCAATTTCCAAGGCCCTGGGTAGATCAGGAACGGCAGCTCTTTGGAGAAGACAGTACTCTGTCCCAGCCCCAAGATCCTGGGCCTTTTCCTTTTCCTTATCCATATCTTTCACAAATTTTGCCTCCTGACAACGCCACCACCCCAGCGGCGAATGTTTCCATCTGATTCAGCTGTGTTTTTTTCTTTCTCAAGGGATGGATCAGAAGGTAGTGCAGAAGGAAGAACTTCGCAGAGAAAGCAGTGGCTTGGTGGCAGCCCATGCTGCAGGAAGGGAGGAGAACGGAGACACAGAGAGAGAGACAGACACAGGCACAGACAGGGACACAGATCCCGAGATGGACATGGACATGGACACAGGCATGAAAGCAGACCCAGACACAGTTACAGAAGGTAATTGCTGTGCCAGGCTCAGCCTTCTCTGGGGCTGTGTGGCAGCAGCTCTTCCCCCAGCACCCACCCTTGCATGGCCCAGCAGCAGCCAAAGCTGGAGGCTCCTGGGCCTGGAGGCCTCTGGAGCTTGTTGGCAGCCCCTGGGAAAGGGCACTGGTGCCCAAGGTCCCTCCTGCTGCCAAGGGGCGGCAAGGTGCCTGCAGGCCCCAGCTCTGGGGGAAACAGAGAACGTCCTGCCCGTGTGCACCGTGCTGCCAGCTCAGCAGTTGGGCACAGCACGGGCTCACGCTCCCCATTGCTCCCACAGATGCAGCCCTCACCACAACACGTGTTCCCGACTCCCAGAAGGGCATTTTAAGCGCTGTCTGTCAGGGAACACGCTGCTGGCTAGCGTTAACTATAGGCCTGCTTCTTCTGGAGCTTGTGTTCGTTTTAAGCTGCATTGGAATCTGCTGTTGCTTGAAGAGAAAATGGTGAGTGTTTGTTCACCTTTCCATCAAACAACTCCTTTTGAAAGTCTACTGTAGGTAGCACCAGCTGAGGCCTCAGACACCTCCTCTCTCCACAGGAGCTCCTCACAAGAGCATTTGAAGGGCAGTGGCTGGAGCTCACATCTGGACAGCTTCAGCAGCTCCTCCAGCAGTAATAAGGGCCTGGGCAGCCTTTTCAAGATCTTTGCAAAGAGGACCCCAGAACAGTCATTGAAAGAGGGAAACTTTGTATTCCTCTAGGATCCCACTGCCACTTCCTCCCCTCATAGGTATCCCCAAACTGCCTTCACTCCCTTCTTTGATTTCACTCTGTCCTGTCCCAGCCCATTCCCTAGTTCTTCTAGAGACCCCAGGACCAAGCCAGCATCCTCCAGCCTCAGCTGAGACCAACATGGCCCTTCCCTCTGCACCTGTGCCCTCTGGTCCTGCCCTCTAAATGACACTGAAGGTGACCTCCCCACACCCCACCCAGCGTAGACGACGGCCTCTTTGTGTTCTAATAAAGACATGGAGTGGCTACCCCAGTGTCCATGTGCTGCCCCCAGCAAATCCTAGAGGACCCCGGCAATGGCTGAGCTCCATGCCCGGGAGCAGCCCACGGTGTGGGCAGGCAGGAGCCAGGCAGGGGCTGCTGTGACCAGCGGCGGGGCCCCGAGGGGCTGGGGGAGCCTGTGCTGAGCGTGCCTGAGCTGAGGGCACATTTCCTTCAGTGCCATCACCTGGGCATGGAGCTCCTGCAGTGGCACGGCCCAGAAAAGAGGGAAGGCATCAAGGGCATCTCCAGAGGCACAGCCTGACCAGCAATGGCGGCAGGCAAAACAAAGCTCCTCCTTCTTAATTAACACACACTCGATCGGACCGAACTGATGGGCCATCAGCAATCCAGGGTGCTGCACAGGGTCTGCTCCTCTGGGCCAGGGGCAGGACGGAAGGGATGAGGAAGAGCCACGGGGCCCGACAGGGCTAATGAACAGCGCCGGAGGCACAATAGCCCAGCTGCAACTACATTTGATTTCCAGGTCAAAACACTCGGCATAGCTGGGCTGGGCTGGCGTTCCCCGTAAGGCGCCTGGGGGCTTTGGAGTCCCCCATGAGGTGCACGGGGGCTGGGGTCCCTTGTGAGACACACAGGGGTATTTTAGTTCCCTCTGAGGTATGGAGGGCACTGGGGGTCCCCTGTAAGGCATGCAAGGGATTTGGAATCCTGTGTGAGGCATGCAGGCGGTTTGGGATCTCTCCCAAGCTGTGCAGGGTGCTGGGGTCTCTCCTGAGGCACATGAGGGGGGCTTGGGGCTCTCATTTCACATGTGGAGAGGGCTGTGGACTCCCATAAGCGCACCGGTGCTTTGGTCCCTCCCGCTGCTCGCAGCGGGGACTGGAGTCTTTTCTGAGGCCCGCAGGGGACGGGGTCCCTCCCCGGGCTCTCTCCGGGTCCCTGAGGGGCCCGGCGGGCTCGGCGCTGCCGCCGTGCCGGCCCGGTGAGGGCCCAAGGTGACGCTGCCCCGCCGGGCCCCGCTGCACGGGCACGGCACGGGCGGTGCTGAGCGCCGGGCAGGCGGCCCCCGAGCCCCCGGCCCTGCCTCCATCGGAGCACGGACAGCCCCGCAGGCAGCGCCCGGGAATGGCAGAGGAGCCGTGGGGAGCCGCGCTCTGCGCCGCGCTCTCCCCACAGAACGAGGCTCCCAGGGAGCACCCGCCTCCTGCGCGGCCTTGGCAATGCCCAGCGGGATTCGGGGAACTCAACTTGCCAGGGAGAAAAACAATTCAGAGGACACTTGTTCAGGCCTTTTAAAAGGTTAATTGAGAAACATCTTAAAATCCCAGGCTAAATCGTGTGGTTTAATGTGTGTTCTCCTTGAAGACGCTTTGATTGTAACTCCCAGTGGTGCCGGGCCCTGTCCCAGCCAGCACCCACACCCAGGAGCTCCCATGTCTGCAGCACGGCTGAATTTGGGACTTGACATTGCTATTGCACGTAGAACCATGAAATGTCTCATTTGTCCAATGTCATATAACTCAATTCTTGTGAAGAAAAACAGACAGGCAGGATATAGCTGCCTGGCAGGACATGCTCTCCTTACTGGGAGGGCACCTCTTCAGATCCATTCCCACAAAATCCTGCCCCAACCTTGAGCTCACAATAGGCTCTGAGGTGACAGCAGGCTCAGGTCACAGCAGGCTCTGAGGTCACAGCAGGCTCTGATGTCAGAGCAGGTTCTGAGGTCACAGCAGGCTCTGAGGTCACAGCAGGCTCTGAGGTCACAGCAGGCTGAGCTGACAGCAGGCTCTGAGGTCACAGAGGCCCCAGAGCCCCGTGGTTGCACAGCACCACAAGGACCCAGCAGTCAGTCCCTGACCACAACTGCTGTGGCAGCAGCGGCGGCAGCAGCAGCGGTGCTGACATTGGGGACAGCGGTGCTGACATTGGGACAGCGGTGTCAGGACAGTGGTGGCAGCAAGAGCTGGGAACTGGCACAGGGCAAGGCACCATGGCCCTTGCTCTGCGCCTCTTCCTCCTGCTCCTGCTGGCAGTGGCCCTGCCTGCCAGGGCAGCCCAGGCTGCTCCATGGCCAGTGTGGGGAGCAGGTGAGCCGGGGCCTGGCTCCCCTTTCCCGGGACAGTGCTCCCTTCTCCCTGGGACGCCTTGGGGATGGTTTTCCCCAGGCTTTAAGGGAGGGTTTGCTCTGGGAGGGAGAGAGCTCCAATGGGGCGAGGGCTGCCCCCGTTTTGTCTCCAGGGATGCTGTACAGGGGCTGCAAAGAGTGTGGAGAGTGAGCAGAGGCAGCCCAGAGCTCCCCAGGCCCCTGGCAGCTTTGGCCATGTCCATTGACATCTGCCTCCTATGGCCTGACACGACCCTCTTGCAGTGCCCAGTTCCCTAAGGCAGAGGGGCATCCCCGCATACCATGGAAATGGTTCTGATCTCTGCTCCCTTCTAGACTGGGAACATGATACCGATTATGTGGAAGCCCTGGTGAAGAATGGTTTGCAGTTCTTTCAGGATATTGAAAGCAAGTTCAGAGGGTGCCTTTCCTGACAGAATAATCCGTGTCAGTGTGGCAAGAGCTCACTCATGTGCCATTGCCCTTAACATGCTCTCAGGGTTGAAGGATTCTGGAATTTTTGCCCTGCTCCCTTCTGGAGCCCTGAGTGATCCCACAGCATGGCTGTCAGGGGCAGGAAGGAGCATTTAGCTGTCAATGCTCTTGCTGTGTGCAATGCCAGGGTGTCCTTCCGTGTGCTCTGTGCAGCCACGGAGAAGAGCAGAGAGGGAAGGGGCTGGGCCCAGGCCTGTGCCCCGGGGCTGTGCCTTGGGTGGCTCCTTTGGCAGCCCCAGGGAGCCTGAGGAACTCCTGCAGTGCCACGGGAGCTCTTCTCTCCTGCCTTTCTTTGCAGCCAAGTCCCTTCGCCAAGGTGATCTGGCTTCCGAAGCGATGTCCAAGACCAAGATTGTAGGAGATGCTGAGGGTAGGTCAAGGCTTTTCCTTCTGGAAGAGCTGCCACCTCAGAGCCCAAAAGTCAGCCAGTAGGGCAGGGATGATAGAAGCTTCTGTGGCCGTTCAGTTACAGGTGTGTCCACAGGGAAGACTTCTGCAGCTCCTTTGGTGGATGCTGCAGGCAAGTCCAGCTCCCATCGCAGGGGTGAGTCAAGTTTCCCTGCTGACCCGACAGGCTGAGCCCCAGGTCTGTGGGATCTGTTACTGGATAATGGAAATACTTTGCCCTAAGGTCCTCCAACAGGGAAGTACAAATCTATGGGACCCAAGAGACCCCAGGAGTCATCTGAACTCATCAGGCAAACATTGAAGGAAACGCTGCAGGGAGGACCAGGTGGGTGCATGTCCCTGAGCCTTCCCCTGACACTCAGCTCCCGGGGCCTTTCTCTGCACATCTGGACACGCCGTGCCCGGCACAGCGGGAAGGGATCCATGGCAGCCTCGCTGCCCCACTGCTGCTTTCACACCCTGCAGGGCTGTTTCCCAGCCTGGCCTGGCTGCAGCTTCTCCCCAGCTCAGCAGGAAGGCATTGGGCATCAGCTGACAGGGAGCCCAATCTGCACCATGGGCCATGCACACCCTGAGATCCCTGCAATTTCCGGGGCCCCAGGACGATAGGAAGGGTGGCTGTTTCAATGAGGGATAGTCGTTGGTCTGCCTGAAGATCCTGGGAATCTTCCTGATCCTTATCAGTGTCTTTGACAAGCATTGCCTCCTGAAGATGCCCCCTGTCCAATGGGCAACACCTCCATCTGATCTGGCTGTGCTTTTCCTTTCTCCAGAAGTGGACAGAGAGGATGTGCTGAAGGCAAGGTCTCCCGGAGGAAGCAGTGGCTCCGTTCCAGCCTCTGCTGCAGGAAGGGAGGCGATGCCGGGCACAGACACAGGAGGTAATTGCTCCTCTGGGCCTGAGCCCTGCTGAGGCTTGAGCTGCCACCTCTGCTGCTTGGTAGTGCCTGCCCTCCAGGGATGCTGCCCAGGGGCTGCAAAGAGTGTGGAGAGTGAGCAGAGGCAGCCCAGAGCTCCTCAGGCCCCTGGGCAGCTTCGGCCATCTCCATTGACATCTGCCTCCCACGGCCTGACCCAACCCCCTTGCAGTACCCAGTTCCCTAAGGCAGAGGGGCATCCCAGCACACCACGGAAATGCTTCTGATCTCTGCTCCCTTCTAGACTGGGAACGTGATACCGATTATGTGGAAGCCCTGGTGAAGAATGGTTTGCAGTTCTTTCAGGATATTGAAGGCAAGTTCAGAGGGTGCCTTTCCTGACAGAATAATCCGTGTCAGTGTGGCAAGAGCTCACTCATGTGCCATTGCCCTTAACATGCTCTCAGGGTTGAAGGATTCTGGAATTTTTGCCCTGCTCCCTTCTGGAGCCCTGAGTGATCCCACAGCATGGCTGTCAGGGGCAGGAAGGAGCATTTAGCTGTCAATGCTCTTGCCGTGTGCAATGCCAGTGTGTCCTTCCGTGTGCTCTGTGCAGCCACGGAGAAGAGCAGAGAGGGAAGGGGCCGGGCCCAGGGCTGTGCCCCGGGGCTGTGCCTTGGGTGGCTCCTTTGGCAGCCCCAGGGAGCCTGAGGAACTCCTGCAGTGCCACGGGAGCTCTTCTCTCCTGCCTTTCTTTGCAGCCAAGTCCCTTCGCCAAGGTGATCTGGCTTCCGAAGCGATGTCCAAGACTGAGACTGTAGGAGATGCTGAGGGTAGGTCAAGGCTTTTCCTTCTGGAAGAGCTGCCACCTCAGAGCCCAGAGCTCGGCCAGGGGGGCAGCGCTGCAGGTGCCAGGACAGAGCCGTGCCCATGTGTGCCCTCACTGTGCACGATCCTCTCACTGCTCCTGTGGCTCAGTGCTGCCCATGCAGATCGGCAGAGGTGACAGAATCTTCTGTGGCTGTTCCGTTGCAGGTGTGTCTGCAGGGAAGACTTCTGCAGCTCCTTTGGTGGATGCAGCACACAAGCCCAGCTCCCGTCGCAGGGGTGAGTTGTGTGTCCCTTCTGACCCCACAGGCTGAGCCCTGGGTCTGTGGGATCTGTTCCTTGAAAATGCAAATACTTTGCCCTAAGGTCCTCCAACAGGGAGGTACAAAGCTACAAGACCCAAGAGACCCCAGGAGTCATCTGAACTCATCAGGCAAACATTGAAGGAAATGCTGCAGGGAGGACCAGGTGGGTGCATGTCCCTGAGCCTTCCCCTGACACGCAGAACCCGGGGCCTTTCTCTGCACATCTGGACACGCCGTGCCCGGCACAGCGGGAAGGGATCCATGGCAGCCTCGCTGCCCCACTGCTGCTTTCACACCCTGCAGGGCTGTTTCCCAGCCTGGCCTGGCTGCAGCTTCTCCCCAGCTCAGCAGGAAGGCATTGGGCATCAGCTGAAAGGGAACCCAAACTGCACCACAGGACATGGCACACCCTGAGAGCCCTGCAATTTCCAGGGCTCCAGGCAGATCACAATGGGAAGAGAGAGTGTCCTGGCCCAGCCCCAATACCTGGGCATTTTCCTTATCCATGTCTATGCCAAATATTGCCTCCTGAAGATGCCAGCACCCAAATCGAGAACAGTTATATCTGATCCAGCTCTCTCCCTTCCTTTCTCAAGTGATGGACCTAGAGCTTCTGTGGAAGGTGGCTTTTCCCACAAGAAGCAGTCAATCATTGACATCCTCTGCTTCAAGAAGGAATGCAATGCCAGACATAGACACGGACAGAGACAGAGGCAGAGACAGAGAAAGAGACACAGACACAGACACAGTTACTGGAGGTAATTGCTGTGCCAGGCTCAGCCCTCTCTGGGGCTGTGTGGCAGCAGCTCTTCCCCCAGCACCCACCCTTGCATGGCCCAGCAAAAGCCAAAGCTGGAGGCTCCTGGGCTTGGAGGCCTCTGGAGCTCGTTGACAGCCCCTGGGAAAGGGCACTGGTGCCCCAAGGTCCCTCTCGCTGCAGCTGCTCCCAGAGCTGGCCCTGAGTGCCCAGAGGCCCAAGGCACAGGAGCAGCCCCAAGTGGGAGCCCTGCCCTGAGCCCAGGACCAGAGCCAGCCCTGGCACACAGTGGAAATGGATCCCATCTTGGTTTGTTTCTAGACGGGGTTGCTGGGGAGGCTTCTCCAGTAGTCTGGAGGTATGAAGTTTTGAAGCCCTCCAGGCCTCCTGCAGGTATGTTCTCACTGTCCCACCAAGGAATAATCATTGTCAACCTGTCAGGAACCAGCTGACAGAATCTCCTCTGGCTCTTCAGTTACAGGTGTGTCTGCAGAGAGGACTTCTCCAGCCCCAAGGCTGTATGCTACGCACAAGCCCACCTCCCACGGCAGTGGTGAGTAGTGTGCCGCACAGGCTGAGCCCTGCTTCTGTGCAATCCATTCCTCAGAAATGGAACTACTTTTTGTTAAGGTCCTACAACAGGAAAGACCGAACACAGAGAAGACAAGAAATGCCTGGGGCCATTTGAAGTCATGTGGCAAATGCTGAAGGAAATGCTGCAGGGAGGACCAGGTGGGTGCATGTCCCTGAGCCTTCCCCTGACACTCAGCACCCGGGGCCTTTCTCTGCACATCTGGACACGCCGTGCCCGGCACAGCGGGAAGGGAGCTGCCCCACTGCTGCTTTCACACCCTGCAGGGCTGTTTCCCAGCCTGGCCTGGCTGCAGCTTCTCCCCAGCTCAGCAGGAAGGCATTGGGCATCAGCTGACAGGGAGCCCAATCTGCACCATGGGCCATGCACACCCTGAGATCCCTGCAATTTCCCGGGCCCTGGGTAGATCAGAAAGGGCAGCTCTTTGGAGAAGTGAGGCCCAGCCCCAAGAACCTCGGCCTTTCCTGATCCTTATCAGTGTCTTTGACAAGCATTGCCTCCTGAAGACGCCCCCTGACCAATGGGGAGCACCTCCATCTGATCCGGCTGTGCTTTTCCTTTCTCCAGAAGTGGACAGAGAGGATGTGCTGAAGGCAAGGTCTCCCGGAGGAAGCAGTGGCTTCGTTCCAGCCTCTGCTGCAGGAAGGGAGGAGAACGGAGACACAGAGAGAGTGACAGACACAGGCACAGACAGGGACACAGATACAGAGATGGACATGGACATGGACACAGGCATGAAAACAGACCCCGACACAGTTACACAATGTAATTGCTGTGCCAGGCTCAGCCTTCTCTGGGGCTGTGTGGCAGCAGCTCTTCCCCAAGCACCCAATGGCCCAGCAGCAGCCAAAGCTGGAGGCTCCTGGGCTTGGAGGTCTCTGGAGCTTGTTGGCAGCCCCTGGGAAAGGGCACTGGTGCCCAAGGTCCCTCCTGCTGCCAAGGGGTGGCAAGGTGCCTGCAGGCCCCAGCTCTGGGGGAAACAGAGAACGTCCTGCCCGTGTGCACCGTGCTGCCAGCTCAGCAGTTGGGCACAGCACAGGCTCACGCTCCCCATTGCTCCCACAGATGCAGCCCTCACCACAACACATGTTCCCGACTCCCAGAAGGGCATTTTAAGCGCTGTCTGTCAGGGAACACGGTGTTTGCTTGAGTTAATGGCCATTGTGGCTGGTGGGGAGCTAGTCATCATGTTGTGCTGTGTTGGAATCTGGTATTGCTGGAAGAGGAAACGGTGAGTGTTTTGTTCATCTGTCCCTCAAACAGCTTCTTTTGAAAGTCTACTGTAGGCAGGAAACATTCCCAGTTGAGAATGCTGTGGAGTTGTGGATAGGCAGTGGTTGTCCAAATAACTGCTGACGGTTCTGCTGCTGCCCAGTGCTTTCATTGGCCTCTTAATTGCTGGGCCTTGTCCTGGGGAGCCCGCCGGGGCTGCAGCCTCTGCTGGCTCCCACTGAGGCTGCCTGGCCAAGAGCAGCCCCAGGGGCAGTGGGCAGAGGCAAAGCAAGGTGGGCAGGAGAAAGAGCAGGGCCCAGATTGCCCTGGAAAGGCAGAGGCGCTCTGGGGCCCGCTCCTGGCCAGGGACCCCGCCCAGAGCCATCCCCTGCTGGCCGGGGCCTTGAGGGGCAGCTGTGCAGCTGGGCGAAGCTGTGCCAGCAGCTGCAGCCATGCTGGGGAGCCCTGCCAGCCCTGGGCCTTGCTGTGCAGGTGGGTCCCTGTGTGCCAGCACCAGCTGAGGCTTCAGACACCTCCTCTCTCCACAGGAGCGCCCCACAAGAGCATTTGGAGGGCAGTGGCTGGAGATCATATCTGGAGAGCTTAAGCAGCTCCTCCAGCAGTAATGAGGGCCTGTGCAACCCTTTCAAGATCTTCACAAAGAGGACCCCAGAGCAGTCTTCGACAAAGGGAAACTTTGTATTCCTGTAGAATCCCACTGCCACTTCCTCCCCTCATAGGTATCCCCAAACTGCCTTCACTCCCTTCTTTGATTTCACTCGGTCCTGTCCCAGCCCATTCCCTAGTTCTTCTAGAGACCCCAGGACCAAGCCAGCATGCTCCAGCCTCAGCTGAGACCAACATGGCCCTTCCCTCTGCACCTGTGCCCTCTGGTCCTGCCCTCTAAATGACACTGAAGGTGACCTCCCCACACCCCACCCAGCGTAGACGACGGCCTCTTCTTCTGTTCCAATAAAGACATGGAGTTGCTACCCCAGTGTCCATGTGCTGCCCCCAGCAAATCCTAGAGGACCCCGGCACTGGCTGAGCTCCATGCCCGGGAGCAGCCCACGGTGTGGGCAGGCAGGAGCCAGGCAGGGGCTGCTGTGACCAGCGGCGGGGCCCCGAGGGGCTGGGGGAGCCTGTGCTGAGCGTGCCTGAGCTGAGGGCACATTTCCTTCAGTGCCATCACCTGGGCATGGAGCTCCTGCAGTGGCACAGCCCAGAAAAGAGGGAAGGCATCAAGGGCATCTCCAGAGGCACAGCCTGACCAGCAATGGCAGCAGGCAAAACAAAGCTCCTCCTTCTTAATTAACACACACTCGATCGGACCGAACTGATGGGCCATCAGCAATCCAGGGTGCTGCACAGGGTCTGCTCCTCTGGGCCAGGGGCAGGACGGAAGGGATGAGGAAGAGCCACGGGGCCCGACAGGGCTAATGAACAGCGCCGGAGGCACAATAGCCCAGCTGCAACTACGTTTGATTTCCAGGTCAAAACACTCCTCCATCGGAGCACGGACAGCCCCGCAGGCAGGGCCCGGGAATGGCAGAGGAGCCGTGGGGAGCCGCGCTCTGCGCCGCGCTCTCCCCACAGAACGAGGCTCCCAGGGAGCACCCGCCTCCTGCGCGGCCTTGGCAACGCCCAGCGGGATTCGGGGAACTCAACTTGCCAGGGAGAAAAACAATTCAGAGGACACTTGTTCAGGCCTTTTAAAAGGTTAATTGAGAAACATCTTAAAATCCCAGGCTAAATCGTGTGGTTTAATGTGTGTTCTCCTTGAAGACGCTTTGATTGTAACTCCCAGTGGTGCCGGGCCCTGTCCCAGCCAGCACCCACACCCAGGAGCTCCCATGTCTGCAGCACGGCTGAATTTGGGACTTGACATTGCTATTGCAGGTAGAACCATGAAATGTCTCATTTGTCCAATGTCATATAACTCAATTCTTGTGAAGAAAAACAGACAGGCAGGATATAGCTGCCTGGCAGGACATGCTCTCCTTACTGGGAGGGCACCTCTTCAGATCCATTCCCACAAAATCCTGCCCCAACCTTGAGCTCACAATAGGCTCTGAGGTGACAGCAGGCTCAGGTCACAGCAGACTGAAGTCAGAGCAGGCTCTGATGTCACGGCAGGCTCAGAGGTCACAGCAGGCTCTGATGTCAGAGCAGGTTCTGAGGTCACAGCAGGCTCTGATGTCATGGCAGGCTCTGAGGTCACAGCAGGCTCTGATGTCAGAGCAGGTTCTGAGGTCACAGCAGGCTCAGAGGTCACAGCAGGCTGAGCTGACAGCAGGCTCAGAGGTCACAGCAGGCTCTGAGGTCACGGCAGGCTCAGAGGTGACAGCAGGCTGAGCTGACAGCAGGCTCTGAGGTCACGGCAGGCTCAGAGGTCACAGCAGGCTCTGAGGTCACGGCAGGCTCAGAGGTCACAGCAGGCTCAGAGGTCACAGCAGGCTCAGAGGTCACAGCAGGCTCTGAGGTCACGGCAGGCTCTGAGGTCACGGCAGGCTCAGAGGTCACAGCAGGCTGAGCTGACAGCAGGCTCTGAGGTCACAGCAGGCTCAGAGGTCACAGCAGGCTCTGAGGTCACAGCAGGCTCAGAGGTCACGGCAGGCTGAGCTGACAGCAGGCTCTGAGGTCACAGAGGCCCCAGAGCCCCGTGGTTGCACAGCACCACAAGGACCCAGCAGTCAGTCCCTGAACACAACTGCTGTGGCAGCAGCGGCGGCGGCAGCAGCAGCGGTGCTGACATTGGGGACAGCGGTGCTGACATTGGGACAGCGGAGTCAGGAAAGCGGTGAAGGACAGTGGTGGCAGCAAGAGCTGGGAACTGGCACAGGGCAAGGCACCATGGCCCTTGCTCTGCGCCTCTTCCTCCTGCTCCTGCGGGCAGTGGCCCTGCCTGCCAGGGCAGCCCAGGCTGCTCCATGGCCAGCGCGGGGAGCAGGTGAGCCGGGGCCTGGCTCCCCATTTCCAGAGAAAGCAGTGGCTTGGTGGCAGCCCATGCTGCAGGAAGGGAGGAGAACGGAGACACAGAGAGAGTGACAGACACAGGCACAGACAGGGACACAGATCCCGAGATGGACATGGACATGGACACAGGCATGAAAGCAGACCCAGACACAGTTACAGAAGGTAATTGCTGTGCCAGGCTCAGCCTTCTCTGGGGCTGTGTGGCAGCAGCTCTTCCCCCAGCACCCACCCTTGCATGGCCCAGCAGCAGCCAAAGCTGGAGGCTCCTGGGCCTGGAGGCCTCTGGAGCTTGTTGGCAGCCCCTGGGAAAGGGCACTGGTGCCCAAGGTCCCTCCTGCTGCCAAGGGGCGGCAAGGTGCCTGCAGGCCCCAGCTCTGGGGGAAACAGAGAACGTCCTGCCCGTGTGCACCGTGCTGCCAGCTCAGCAGTTGGGCACAGCACAGCCTCACACTCCCCATTGCTCCCACAGATGCAGCCCTCACCACAACACGTGTTCCCGACTCCCAGAAGGGCATTTTAAGCGCTGTCTGTCAGGGAACATGCTGCTGGCTAGTGTTAACTATAGGCCTGCTTCTTCTGGAGCTTGTGTTCGTTTTAAGCTGCATTGGAATCTGCTGTTGCTTGAAGAGAAAATGGTGAGTGTTTGTTCACCTTTCCATCAAACAACTCCTTTTGAAAGTCTACTGTAGGTAGCACCAGCTGAGGCCTCAGACACCTCCTCTCTCCACAGGAGCTCCTCACAAGAGCATTTGAAGGGCAGTGGCTGGAGCTCACATCTGGACAGCTTCAGCAGCTCCTCCAGCAGTAATAAGGGCCTGGGCAGCCTTTTCAAGATCTTTGCAAAGAGGACCCCAGAACAGTCATTGAAAGAGGGAAACTTTGTATTCCTCTAGGATCCCACTGCCACTTCCTCCCCTCATAGGTATCCCCAAACTGCCTTCACTCCCTTCTTTGATTTCACTCTGTCCTGTCCCAGCCCATTCCCTAGTTCTTCTAGAGACCCCAGGACCAAGCCAGCATCCTCCAGCCTCAGCTGAGACCAACATGGCCCTTCCCTCTGCACCTGTGCCCTCTGGTCCTGCCCTCTAAATGACACTGAAGGTGACCTCCCCACACCCCACCCAGCGTAGACGACGGCCTCTTTGTGTTCCAATAAAGACATGGAGTTGCTACCCCAGTGTCCATGTGCTGCCCCCAGCAAATCCTAGAGGACCCCGGCACTGGCTGAGCTCCATGCCCGGGAGCAGCCCACGGTGTGGGCAGGCAGGAGCCAGGCAGGGGCTGCTGTGACCAGCGGCGGGGCCCCGAGGGGCTGGGGGAGCCTGTGCTGAGCGTGCCTGAGCTGAGGGCACATTTCCTTCAGTGCCATCACCTGGGCATGGAGCTCCTGCAGTGGCACGGCCCAGAAAAGAGGGAAGGCATCAAGGGCATCTCCAGAGGCACAGCCTGACCAGCAATGGCGGCAGGCAAAACAAAGCTCCTCCTTCTTAATTAACACACACTCGATCGGACCGAACTGATGGGCCATCAGCAATCCAGGGTGCTGCACAGGGTCTGCTCCTCTGGGCCAGGGGCAGGACGGAAGGGATGAGGAAGAGCCACGGGGCCCGACAGGGCTAATGAACAGCGCCGGAGGCACAATAGCCCAGCTGCAACTACATTTGATTTCCAGGTCAAAACACTCGGCATAGCTGGGCTGGGCTGGGCTGGCGTTCCCCGTAAGGCACCTGGGGGCTTTGGAGTCCCCCATGAGGTGCACGGGGGCTGGGGTCCCTTGTGAGACACACAGGGGTATTTTAGTTCCCTCTGAGGTATGGAGGGCACTGGGGGTCCCCTGTAAGGCATGCAAGGGATTTGGAATCCTGTGTGAGGCATGCAGGCGGTTTGGGATCTCTCCCAAGCTGTGCAGGGTGCTGGGGTCTCTCCTGAGGCACATGAGGGGGGTTTGGGGCTTTCATTTCACATGTGGAGAGGGCTGTGGACTCCCATAAGCGCGCCGGTGCTTTGGTCCCTCCCGCTGCTCGCAGCGGGGACTGGAGTCTTTTCTGAGGCCCGCAGGGGACGGGGTCCCTCCCCGGGCTCTCTCCGGGTCCCTGAGGGGCCCGGCGGGCTCGGCGCTGCCGCCGTGCTGGCCCGGTGAGGGCCCAAGGCGACGCTGCCCCGCCGGGCCCCGCTGCACGGGCACGGCACGGGCGGTGCTGAGCGCCGGGCAGGCGGCCCCCGAGCCCCCGGCCCTGCCTCCATCGGAGCACGGACAGCCCCGCAGGCAGCGCCCGGGAATGGCAGAGGAGCCGTGGGGAGCCGCGCTCTGCGCCGCGCTCTCCCCACAGAACGAGGCTCCCAGGGAGCACCCGCCTCCTGCGCGGCCTTGGCAACGCCCAGCGGGATTCGGGGAACTCAACTTGCCAGGGAGAAAAACAATTCAGAGGACACTTGTTCAGGCCTTTTAAAAGGTTAATTGAGAAACATCTTAAAATCCCAGGCTAAATCGTGTGGTTTAATGTGTGTTCTCCTTGAAGACGCTTTGATTGTAACTCCCAGTGGTGCCGGGCCGTGTCCCAGCCAGCACCCATACCCAGGAGCTCCCATGTCTGCAGCACGGCTGAATTTGGGACTTGACATTGCTATTGCAGGTAGAACCATGAAATGTCTCATTTGTCCAATGTCATATAACTCAATTCTTGTGAAGAAAAACAGACAGGCAGGATATAGCTGCCTGGCAGGACATGCTCTCCTTACTGGGAGGGCACCTCTTCAGATCCATTCCCACAAAATCCTGCCCCAACCTTGAGCTCACAATAGGCTCTGAGGTGACAGCAGGCTCAGAGGTCACAGCAGGCTCTGAGGTCACAGCAGGCTCTGAGGTCACGGCAGGCTCAGAGGTCACAGCAGGCTCTGATGTCAGAGCAGGTTCTGAGGTCACAGCAGGCTCTGAGGTCACAGCAGGCTCTGATGTCAGAGCAGGTTCTGAGGTCACAGCAGGCTCTGATGTCATGGCAGGCTCTGAGGTCACAGCAGGCTCTGATGTCAGAGCAGGTTCTGAGGTCACAGCAGGCTCAGAGGTCACAGCAGGCTGAGCTGACAGCAGGCTCTGAGGTCACAGCAGGCTCAGAGGTCACAGCAGGCTCTGAGGTCACGGCAGGCTCAGAGGTCACAGCAGGCTCTGAGGTCACGGCAGGCTCAGAGGTGACAGCAGGCTGAGCTGACAGCAGGCTCTGAGGTCACAGCAGGCTCAGAGGTCACAGCAGGCTCAGAGGTCACAGCAGGCTCTGAGGTCACAGCAGGCTCAGAGGTCACAGCAGGCTCTGAGGTCACAGCAGGCTCAGAGGTGACAGCAGGCTGAGCTGACAGCAGGCTCTGAGGTCACGGCAGGCTCAGAGGTCACAGCAGGCTCTGAGGTCACGGCAGGCTCTGAGGTCACAGCAGG
The DNA here is from genome assembly GCF_965231275.1 of Zosterops lateralis. NCBI lineage: Eukaryota > Metazoa > Chordata > Aves > Passeriformes > Zosteropidae > Zosterops > Zosterops lateralis. Next base: position 8,701,849 of record NC_139771.1, on the reverse strand, counting down.
CTCAGAGGTCACAGCAGGCTCTGAGGTCACGGCAGGCTCTGATGTCACGGCAGGCTCAGAGGTCACAGCAGGCTGAGCTGACAGCAGGCTCTGAGGTCACAGCAGGCTCAGAGGTCATGGCAGGCTCTGAGGTCACGGCAGGCTCTGAGGTCACAGCAGGCTCAGAGGTCACGGCAGGCTGAGCTGACAGCAGGCTCTGAGGTCACAGAGGCCCCAGAGCCCCGTGGTTGCACAGCACCACAAGGACCCAGCAGTCAGTCCCTGAACACAACTGCTGTGGCAGCAGCGGCGGCGGCAGCAGCAGCGGTGCTGACATTGGGGACAGCGGTGCTGACATTGGGACAGCGGAGTCAGGAAAGCGGTGAAGGACAGTGGTGGCAGCAAGAGCTGGGAACTGGCACAGGGCAAGGCACCATGGCCCTTGCTCTGCGCCTCTTCCTCCTGCTCCTGCGGGCAGTGGCCCTGCCTGCCAGGGCAGCCCAGGCTGCTCCATGGCCAGCGCGGGGAGCAGGTGAGCCGGGGCCTGGCTCCCCATTTCCAGAGAAAGCAGTGGCTTGGTGGCAGCCCATGCTGCAGGAAGGGAGGAGAACGGAGACACAGAGAGAGAGACAGACACAGGCACAGACAGGGACACAGATCCCGAGATGGACATGGACATGGACACAGGCATGAAAGCAGACCCAGACACAGTTACAGAAGGTAATTGCTGTGCCAGGCTCAGCCTTCTCTGGGGCTGTGTGGCAGCAGCTCTTCCCCCAGCACCCACCCTTGCATGGCCCAGCAGCAGCCAAAGCTGGAGGCTCCTGGGCCTGGAGGCCTCTGGAGCTTGTTGGCAGCCCCTGGGAAAGGGCACTGGTGCCCAAGGTCCCTCCTGCTGCCAAGGGGCGGCAAGGTGCCTGCAGGCCCCAGCTCTGGGGGAAACAGAGAACGTCCTGCCCGTGTGCACCGTGCTGCCAGCTCAGCAGTTGGGCACAGCACAGCCTCACACTCCCCATTGCTCCCACAGATGCAGCCCTCACCACAACACGTGTTCCCGACTCCCAGAAGGGCATTTTAAGCGCTGTCTGTCAGGGAACACGGTGTTTGCTTGAGTTAATGGCCATTGTGGCTGGTGGGGAGCTAGTCATCATGTTGTGCTGTGTTGGAATCTGGTATTGCTGGAAGAGGAAACGGTGAGTGTTTTGTTCATCTGTCCCTCAAACAGCTTCTTTTGAAAGTCTACTGTAGGCAGGAAACATTCCCAGTTGAGAATGCTGTGGAGTTGTGGATAGTCAGTGGTTGTCCAAATAACTGCTGACAGTTCTGCTGCTGCCCAATGCTTTCATTGGCCTCTTAATTGCTGGGCCTTGTCCTGGGGAGCCCGCCGGGGCTGCAGCCTCTGCTGGCTCCCACTGAGGCTGCCTGGCCAAGAGCAGCCCCAGGGGCAGTGGGCAGAGGCAAAGCAAGGTGGGCAGGAGAAAGAGCAGGGCCCAGATTGCCCTGGAAAGGCAGAGGCGCTCTGGGGCCCACTCCTGGCCAGGGACCCTGCCCAGAGCCATCCCCTGCTGGCCGGGGCCTTGAGGGGCAGCTGTGCAGCTGGGCCAAGCTGTGCCAGCAGCTGCAGCCGTGCTGGGGAGCCCTGCCAGCCCTGGGCCTTGCTGTGCAGGAGGGTCCCTGTGCCAGCACCAGCTGAGCCTTCAGACACCTCCTCTCTCCACAGGAGCGCCCCACAAGAGCATTTGGAGGGCAGTGGCTGGAGATCATATCTGGAGAGCTTAAGCAGCTCCTCCAGCAGTAATGAGGGCCTGTGCAACCCTTTCAAGATCTTCACAAAGAGGACCCCAGAGCAGTCTTCGACAAAGGGAAACTTTGTATTCCTGTAGAATCCCACTGCCACTTCCTCCCCTCATAGGTATCCCCAAACTGCCTTCACTCCCTTCTTTGATTTCACTCTGTCCAGTCCCAGCCCATTCCCTAGTTCTTCTAGAGACCCCAGGACCAAGCCAGCATGCTCCAGCCTCAGCTGAGACCAACAAGGCCCTTCCCTCTGCACCTGTGCCCTCTGGTCCTGCCCTCTAAATAACACTGAAGGTGACCTCCCCACACCCCACCCAGCGCAGAGAACGGCCTCTTCTTCTGTTCCAGTAAAGACATGGAGTTGCTACCCCCAGTGTCCGTGTGCCGCCCCCAGCAAATCCTAGAGGACCCCGGCACTGGCTGAGCTCCATGCCCGGGAGCAGCCCACGGTGTGGGCAGGCAGGAGCCAGGCAGGGGCTGCTGTGACCAGCGGCGGGGCCCCGAGGGGCTGGGGGAGCCTGTGCTGAGCGTGCCTGAGCTGAGGGCACATTTCCTTCAGTGCCATCACCTGGGCATGGAGCTCCTGCAGTGGCACAGCCCAGAAAAGAGGGAAGGCATCAAGGGCATCTCCAGAGGCACAGCCTGACCAGCAATGGCAGCAGGCAAAACAAAGCTCCTCCTTCTTAATTAACACACACTCGATCGGACCGAACTGATGGGCCATCAGCAATCCAGGGTGCTGCACAGGGTCTGCTCCTCTGGGCCAGGGGCAGGACGGAAGGGATGAGGAAGAGCCACGGGGCCCGACAGGGCTAATGAACAGCGCCGGAGGCACAATAGCCCAGCTGCAACTACGTTTGATTTCCAGGTCAAAACACTCCTCCATCGGAGCACGGACAGCCCCGCAGGCAGGGCCCGGGAATGGCAGAGGAGCCGTGGGGAGCCGCGCTCTGCGCCGCGCTCTCCCCACAGAACGAGGCTCCCAGGGAGCACCCGCCTCCTGCGCGGCCTTGGCAACGCCCAGCGGGATTCGGGGAACTCAACTTGCCAGGGAGAAAAACAATTCAGAGGACACTTGTTCAGGCCTTTTAAAAGGTTAATTGAGAAACATCTTAAAATCCCAGGCTAAATCGTGTAGTTTAATGTGTGTTCTCCTTGAAGACGCTTTGATTGTAACTCCCAGTGGTGCCGGGCCGTGTCCCAGCCAGCACCCACACCCAGGAGCTCCCATGTCTGCAGCACGGCTGAATTTGGGACTTGACATTGCTATTGCAGGTAGAACCATGAAATGTCTCATTTGTCCAATGTCATATAACTCAATTCTTGTGAAGAAAAACAGACAGGCAGGATATAGCTGCCTGGCAGGACATGCTCTCCTTACTGGGAGGGCACCTCTTCAGATCCATTCCCACAAAATCCTGCCCCAACCTTGAGCTCACAATAGGCTCTGAGGTTACAGCAGGCTCAGGTCACAGCAGGCTCTGAGGTCACAGCAGGCTCTGATGTCAGAGCAGGTTCTGAGGTGACAACAGGCTCTGAGGTCACAGCAGGCTCTGATGTCATGGCAGGCTCTGAGGTCACAGCAGGCTCTGAGGTCACAGCAGACTGAAGTCAGAGCAGGCTGAGCTGACAGCAGGCTCTGAGGTCACAGAGGCCCCAGAGCCCCGTGGTTGCACAGCACCACAAGGACCCAGCAGTCAGTCCCTGACCACAACTGCTGTGGCAGCAGCGGCGGCAGCAGCAGCGGTGCTGACACTGGGGACAGCGGTGTCGGGAAAGCGGTGGCAGCAAGAGCTGGGCACTGGTGTGGAGATGTGTGGGCGATTTCCAATGATCATTCTTATGTTATTTGTGCTGTTTTATAATGTTAAAGGTATTACAGTTGTGAAGTGGTTTTCCCCTTCTCCTCTCCTTCCTTGGTTCCTCCCTAAGTTGTTTACTCAAAGTTCGTTTTATGTCAGTCATTAAGTTATATAACTCCTGGTTCTGTCCATCACTTGCAGGCCTCTCTCCTGTCTACAAACTTCTAGGCTAGGCCCGGGGTGATTAGATAGAATCAGGGGTTCCCCCACCCCTAAGTTAAGTTATTGGATGTTTGTATGATTGATATATGTTGAGCCACTTCCCTTACCCCTGTGATTGCTCCCTGCTCTACCCACCCCTTGTGAACCACCCCCTGTTAAAAGAGACCGCACACAGGGTTCTGGTGTCTCTTCGGAGCACCGGCCCAGAGGAATAAACCTCTCTGTTGCTGCTATCTGGAGAGTCCCGTCTCTTCCTTCGCTCACGCCTTAGCTGTGGTCCCGCTTGGCAGACTAAAAGGCCCCCGTGTTGTGGCGGAGTCAGGGCTGAACAGTGCCGGCAGCACTTGGGCGGACAGCCACCCCATCGCAGGCCCTTCCCTCTGCACCTGTGCCCTCTGGTCCTGCCCTCTATATAACACTGAAGGTGACCTCCCCACACCCCACCCAGCGTAGACGACGGCCTCTTTGTGTTCTAATAAAGACATGGAGTTGCTACCCCCAGTGTCCGTGTGCCGCCCCCAGCAAATCCTAGAGGACCCCGGCACTGGCTGAGCTCCATGCCCGGGAGCAGCCCACGGTGTGGGCAGGCAGGAGCCAGGCAGGGGCTGCTGTGACCAGCGGCGGGGCCCCGAGGGGCTGGGGGAGCCTGTGCTGAGCGTGCCTGAGCTGAGGGCACATTTCCTTCAGTGCCATCACCTGGGCATGGAGCTCCTGCAGTGGCACAGCCCAGAAAAGAGGGAAGGCATCAAGGGCACCTCCAGAGGCACAGCCTGACCAGCAATGGCAGCAGGCAAAACAAAGCTCCTCCTTCTTAATTAACACACACTCGATCGGACCGAACTGATGGGCCATCAGCAATCCAGGGTGCTGCACAGGGTCTGCTCCTCTGGGCCAGGGGCAGGACGGAAGGGATGAGGAAGAGCCACGGGGCCCGACAGGGCTAATGAACAGCGCCGGAGGCACAATAGCCCAGCTGCAACTACATTTGATTTCCAGGTCAAAACACTCGGCATAGCTGGGCTGGGCTGGGCTGGCGTTCCCCGTAAGGCACCTGGGGGCTTTGGAGTCCCCCATGAGGTGCACGGGGGCTGGGGTCCCTTGTGAGACACACAGGGGTATTTTAGTTCCCTCTGAGGTATGGAGGGCACTGGGGGTCCCCTGTAAGGCATGCAAGGGATTTGGAATCCTGTGTGAGGCATGCAGGCGGTTTGGGATCTCTCCCAAGCTGTGCAGGGTGCTGGGGTCTCTCCTGAGGCACATGAGGGGGGCTTGGGGCTCTCATTTCACATGTGGAGAGGGCTGTGGACTCCCATAAGCGCGCCGGTGCTTTGGTCCCTCCCGCTGCTCGCAGCGGGGACTGGAGTCTTTTCTGAGGCCCGCAGGGGACGGGGTCCCTCCCCGGGCTCTCTCCGGGTCCCTGAGGGGCCCGGCGGGCTCGGCGCTGCCGCCGTGCCGGCCCGGTGAGGGCCCAAGGCGACGCTGCCCCGCCGGGCCCCGCTGCACGGGCACGGCACGGGCGGTGCTGAGCGCCGGGCAGGCGGCCCCCGAGCCCCCGGCCCTGCCTCCATCGGAGCACGGACAGCCCCGCAGGCAGCGCCCGGGAATGGCAGAGGAGCCGTGGGGAGCCGCGCTCTGCGCCGCGCTCTCCCCACAGAACGAGGCTCCCAGGGAGCACCCGCCTCCTGCGCGGCCTTGGCAACGCCCAGCGGGATTCGGGGAACTCAACTTGCCAGGGAGAAAAACAATTCAGAGGACACTTGTTCAGGCCTTTTAAAAGGTTAATTGAGAAACATCTTAAAATCCCAGGCTAAATCGTGTGGTTTAATGTGTGTTCTCCTTGAAGACGCTTTGATTGTAACTCCCAGTGGTGCCGGGCCGTGTCCCAGCCAGCACCCACACCCAGGAGCTCCCATGTCTGCAGCACGGCTGAATTTGGGACTTGACATTGCTATTGCACGTAGAACCATGAAATGTCTCATTTGTCCAATGTCATATAACTCAATTCTTGTGAAGAAAAACAGACAGGCAGGATATAGCTGCCTGGCAGGACATGCTCTCCTTACTGGGAGGGCACCTCTTCAGATCCATTCCCACAAAATCCTGCCCCAACCTTGAGCTCACAATAGGCTCTGAGGTGACAGCAGGCTCAGAGGTCACAGCAGGCTCAGAGGTCACAGCAGGCTCTGAGGTCACGGCAGGCTCAGAGGTCACAGCAGGCTCTGATGTCAGAGCAGGTTCTGAGGTCACAGCAGGCTCTGAGGTCACAGCAGGCTCTGATGTCAGAGCAGGTTCTGAGGTCACAGCAGGCTCTGATGTCATGGCAGGCTCTGAGGTCACAGCAGGCTCTGATGTCAGAGCAGGTTCTGAGGTCACAGCAGGCTCAGAGGTCACAGCAGGCTGAGCTGACAGCAGGCTCAGAGGTCACAGCAGGCTCTGAGGTCACGGCAGGCTCAGAGGTCACAGCAGGCTCTGAGGTCACGGCAGGCTCAGAGGTGACAGCAGGCTGAGCTGACAGCAGGCTCAGAGGTCACAGCAGGCTCAGAGGTCACAGCAGGCTCAGAGGTCACAGCAGGCTCTGAGGTCACAGCAGGCTCAGAGGTCACAGCAGGCTCTGAGGTCACGGCAGGCTCAGAGGTGACAGCAGGCTGAGCTGACAGCAGGCTCTGAGGTCACGGCAGGCTCAGAGGTCACAGCAGGCTCTGAGGTCACGGCAGGCTCAGAGGTCACAGCAGGCTCTGAGGTCACGGCAGGCTCTGAGGTCACGGCAGGCTCAGAGGTCACAGCAGGCTGAGCTGACAGCAGGCTCTGAGGTCACAGCAGGCTCAGAGGTCACAGCAGGCTCTGAGGTCACGGCAGGCTCTGAGGTCACGGCAGGCTCAGAGGTCACAGCAGGCTCTGAGGTCACGGCAGGCTCAGAGGTCACAGCAGGCTCTGAGGTCACGGCAGGCTCAGAGGTCACGGCAGGCTGAGCTGACAGCAGGCTCTGAGGTCACAGAGGCCCCAGAGCCCCGTGGTTGCACAGCACCACAAGGACCCAGCAGTCAGTCCCTGAACACAACTGCTGTGGCAGCAGCGGCGGCGGCAGCAGCAGCGGTGCTGACATTGGGGACAGCGGTGCTGACATTGGGACAGTGGAGTCAGGAAAGCGGTGAAGGACAGTGGTGGCAGCAAGAGCTGGGAACTGGCACAGGGCAAGGCACCATGGCCCTTGCTCTGCGCCTCTTCCTCCTGCTCCTGCGGGCAGTGGCCCTGCCTGCCAGGGCAGCCCAGGCTGCTCCATGGCCAGCGCGGGGAGCAGGTGAGCCGGGGCCTGGCTCCCCATTTCCAGAGAAAGCAGTGGCTTGGTGGCAGCCCATGCTGCAGGAAGGGAGGAGAACGGAGACACAGAGAGAGAGACAGACACAGGCACAGACAGGGACACAGATCCCGAGATGGACATGGACATGGACACAGGCATGAAAGCAGACCCAGACACAGTTACAGAAGGTAATTGCTGTGCCAGGCTCAGCCTTCTCTGGGGCTGTGTGGCAGCAGCTCGTCCCCCAGCACCCACCCTTGCATGGCCCAGCAGCAGCCAAAGCTGGAGGCTCCTGGGCCTGGAGGCCTCTGGAGCTTGTTGGCAGCCCCTGGGAAAGGGCACTGGTGCCCAAGGTCCCTCCTGCTGCCAAGGGGCGGCAAGGTGCCTGCAGGCCCCAGCTCTGGGGGAAACAGAGAACGTCCTGCCCGTGTGCACCGTGCTGCCAGCTCAGCAGTTGGGCACAGCACAGCCTCACACTCCCCATTGCTCCCACAGATGCAGCCCTCACCACAACACGTGTTCCCGACTCCCAGAAGGGCATTTTAAGCGCTGTCTGTCAGGGAACACGGTGTTTGCTTGAGTTAATGGCCATTGTGGCTGGTGGGGAGCTAGTCATCATGTTGTGCTGTGTTGGAATCTGGTATTGCTGGAAGAGGAAACGGTGAGTGTTTTGTTCATCTGTCCCTCAAACAGCTTCTTTTGAAAGTCTACTGTAGGCAGGAAACATTCCCAGTTGAGAATGCTGTGGAGTTGTGGATAGTCAGTGGTTGTCCAAATAACTGCTGACAGTTCTGCTGCTGCCCAGTGCTTTCATTGGCCTCTTAATTGCTGGGCCTTGTCCTGGGGAGCCCGCCGGGGCTGCAGCCTCTGCTGGCTCCCACTGAGGCTGCCTGGCCAAGAGCAGCCCCAGGGGCAGTGGGCAGAGGCAAAGCAAGGTGGGCAGGAGAAAGAGCAGGGCCCAGATTGCCCTGGAAAGGCAGAGGCGCTCTGGGGCCCACTCCTGGCCAGGGACCCTGCCCAGAGCCATCCCCTGCTGGCCGGGGCCTTGAGGGACAGCTGTGCAGCTGGGCCAAGCTGTGCCAGCAGCTGCAGCCGTGCTGGGGAGCCCTGCCAGCCCTGGGCCTTGCTGTGCAGGAGGGTCCCTGTGCCAGCACCAGCTGAGCCTTCAGACACCTCCTCTCTCCACAGGAGCGCCCCACAAGAGCATTTGAAGGGCAGTGGCTGGAGATCATATCTGGAGAGCTTAAGCAGCTCCTCCAGCAGTAATGAGGGCCTGTGCAACCCTTTCAAGATCTTCACAAAGAGGACCCCAGAGCAGTCTTCGACAAAGGGAAACTTTGTATTCCTGTAGAATCCCACTGCCACTTCCTCCCCTCATAGGTATCCCCAAACTGCCTTCACTCCCTTCTTTGATTTCACTCTGTCCTGTCCCAGCCCATTCCCTAGTTCTTCTAGAGACCCCAGGACCAAGCCAGCATGCTCCAGCCTCAGCTGAGACCAACAAGGCCCTTCCCTCTGCACCTGTGCCCTCTGGTCCTGCCCTCTAAATAACACTGAAGGTGACCTCCCCACACCCCACCCAGCGCAGAGAACGGCCTCTTCTTCTGTTCCAGTAAAGACATGGAGTTGCTACCCCCAGTGTCCGTGTGCCGCCCCCAGGAAATCCTAGAGGACCCCGGCACTGGCTGAGCTCCATGCCCGGGAGCAGCCCACGGTGTGGGCAGGCAGGAGCCAGGCAGGGGCTGCTGTGACCAGCGGCGGGGCCCCGAGGGGCTGGGGGAGCCTGTGCTGAGCGTGCCTGAGCTGAGGGCACATTTCCTTCAGTGCCATCACCTGGGCATGGAGCTCCTGCAGTGGCACAGCCCAGAAAAGAGGGAAGGCATCAAGGGCATCTCCAGAGGCACAGCCTGACCAGCAATGGCAGCAGGCAAAACAAAGCTCCTCCTTCTTAATTAACACACACTCGATCGGACCGAACTGATGGGCCATCAGCAATCCAGGGTGCTGCACAGGGTCTGCTCCTCTGGGCCAGGGGCAGGACGGAAGGGATGAGGAAGAGCCACGGGGCCCGACAGGGCTAATGAACAGCGCCGGAGGCACAATAGCCCAGCTGCAACTACGTTTGATTTCCAGGTCAAAACACTCCTCCATCGGAGCACGGACAGCCCCGCAGGCAGCGCCCGGGAATGGCAGAGGAGCCGTGGGGAGCCGCGCTCTGCGCCGCGCTCTCCCCACAGAACGAGGCTCCCAGGGAGCACCCGCCTCCTGCGCGGCCTTGGCAACGCCCAGCGGGATTCGGGGAACTCAACTTGCCAGGGAGAAAAACAATTCAGAGGACACTTGTTCAGGCCTTTTAAAAGGTTAATTGAGAAACATCTTAAAATCCCAGGCTAAATCGTGTGGTTTAATGTGTGTTCTCCTTGAAGACGCTTTGATTGTAACTCCCAGTGGTGCCGGGCCGTGTCCCAGCCAGCACCCACACCCAGGAGCTCCCATGTCTGCAGCACGGCTGAATTTGGGACTTGACATTGCTATTGCAGGTAGAACCATGAAATGTCTCATTTGTCCAATGTCATATAACTCAATTCTTGTGAAGAAAAACAGACAGGCAGGATATAGCTGCCTGGCAGGACATGCTCTCCTTACTGGGAGGGCACCTCTTCAGATCCATTCCCACAAAATCCTGCCCCAACCTTGAGCTCACAATAGGCTCTGAGGTGACAGCAGGCTCAGGTCACAGCAGGCTCTGAGGTCACAGCAGGCTCTGATGTCAGAGCAGGTTCTGAGGTGACAGCAGGCTCTGAGGTCACAGCAGGCTCTGATGTCATGGCAGGCTCTGAGGTCACAGCAGGCTCTGAGGTCACAGCAGACTGAAGTCAGAGCAGGCTGAGCTGACAGCAGGCTCTGAGGTCACAGAGGCCCCAGAGCCCCGTGGTTGCACAGCACCACAAGGACCCAGCAGTCAGTCCCTGACCACAACTGCTGTGGCAGCAGCGGCGGCAGCAGCAGCGGTGCTGACACTGGGGACAGCGGTGTCGGGAAAGCGGTGGCAGCAAGAGCTGGGCACTGGTGTGGAGATGTGTGGGCGATTTCCAATGATCATTCTTATGTTATTTGTGCTGTTTTATAATGTTAAAGGTATTACAGTTGTGAAGTGGTTTTCCCCTTCTCCTCTCCTTCCTTGGTTCCTCCCTAAGTTGTTTACTCAAAGTTCGTTTTATGTCAGTCATTAAGTTATATAACTCCTGGTTCTGTCCATCACTTGCAGGCCTCTCTCCTGTCTACAAACTTCTAGGCTAGGCCCGGGGTGATTAGATAGAATCAGGGGTTCCCCCACCCCTAAGTTAAGTTATTGGATGTTTGTATGATTGATATATGTTGAGCCACTTCCCTTACCCCTGTGATTGCTCCCTGCTCTACCCACCCCTTGTGAACCACCCCCTGTTAAAAGAGACCGCACACAGGGTTCTGGTGTCTCTTCGGAGCACCGGCCCAGAGGAATAAACCTCTCTGTTGCTGCTATCTGGAGAGTCCCGTCTCTTCCTTCGCTCACGCCTTAGCTGTGGTCCCGCTTGGCAGACTAAAAGGCCCCCGTGTTGTGGCGGAGTCAGGGCTGAACAGTGCCGGCAGCACTTGGGCGGACAGCCACCCCATCGCAGGCCCTTCCCTCTGCACCTGTGCCCTCTGGTCCTGCCCTCTATATAACACTGAAGGTGACCTCCCCACACCCCACCCAGCGTAGACGACGGCCTCTTTGTGTTCTAATAAAGACATGGAGTTGCTACCCCCAGTGTCCGTGTGCCGCCCCCAGCAAATCCTAGAGGACCCCGGCACTGGCTGAGCTCCATGCCCGGGAGCAGCCCACGGTGTGGGCAGGCAGGAGCCAGGCAGGGGCTGCTGTGACCAGCGGCGGGGCCCCGAGGGGCTGGGGGAGCCTGTGCTGAGCGTGCCTGAGCTGAGGGCACATTTCCTTCAGTGGCATCACCTGGGCATGGAGCTCCTGCAGTGGCACAGCCCAGAAAAGAGGGAAGGCATCAAGGGCACCTCCAGAGGCACAGCCTGACCAGCAATGGCAGCAGGCAAAACAAAGCTCCTCCTTCTTAATTAACACACACTCGATCGGACCGAACTGATGGGCCATCAGCAATCCAGGGTGCTGCACAGGGTCTGCTCCTCTGGGCCAGGGGCAGGACGGAAGGGATGAGGAAGAGCCACGGGGCCCGACAGGGCTAATGAACAGCGCCGGAGGCACAATAGCCCAGCTGCAACTACATTTGATTTCCAGGTCAAAACACTCGGCATAGCTGGGCTGGGCTGGGCTGGCGTTCCCCGTAAGGCACCTGGGGGCTTTGGAGTCCCCCATGAGGTGCACGGGGGCTGGGGTCCCTTGTGAGACACACAGGGGTATTTTAGTTCCCTCTGAGGTATGGAGGGCACTGGGGGTCCCCTGTAAGGCATGCAAGGGATTTGGAATCCTGTGTGAGGCATGCAGGCGGTTTGGGATCTCTCCCAAGCTGTGCAGGGTGCTGGGGTCTCTCCTGAGGCACATGAGGGGGGCTTGGGGCTCTCATTTCACATGTGGAGAGGGCTGTGGACTCCCATAAGCGCGCCGGTGCTTTGGTCCCTCCCGCTGCTCGCAGCGGGGACTGGAGTCTTTTCTGAGGCCCGCAGGGGACGGGGTCCCTCCCCGGGCTCTCTCCGGGTCCCTGAGGGGCCCGGCGGGCTCGGCGCTGCCGCCGTGCCGGCCCGGTGAGGGCCCAAGGCGACGCTGCCCCGCCGGGCCCCGCTGCACGGGCACGGCACGGGCGGTGCTGAGCGCCGGGCAGGCGGCCCCCGAGCCCCCGGCCCTGCCTCCATCGGAGCACGGACAGCCCCGCAGGCAGCGCCCGGGAATGGCAGAGGAGCCGTGGGGAGCCGCGCTCTGCGCCGCGCTCTCCCCACAGAACGAGGCTCCCAGGGAGCACCCGCCTCCTGCGCGGCCTTGGCAACGCCCAGCGGGATTCGGGGAACTCAACTTGCCAGGGAGAAAAACAATTCAGAGGACACTTGTTCAGGCCTTTTAAAAGGTTAATTGAGAAACATCTTAAAATCCCAGGCTAAATCGTGTGGTTTAATGTGTGTTCTCCTTGAAGACGCTTTGATTGTAACTCCCAGTGGTGCCGGGCCGTGTCCCAGCCAGCACCCACACCCAGGAGCTCCCATGTCTGCAGCACGGCTGAATTTGGGACTTGACATTGCTATTGGAGGTAGAACCATGAAATGTCTCATTTGTCCAATGTCATATAACTCAATTCTTGTGAAGAAAAACAGACAGGCAGGATATAGCTGCCTGGCAGGACATGCTCTCCTTACTGGGAGGGCACCTCTTCAGATCCATTCCCACAAAATCCTGCCCCAACCTTGAGCTCACAATAGGCTCTGAGGTGACAGCAGGCTCAGGTCACAGCAGACTGAAGTCAGAGCAGGCTCTGAGGTCACGGCAGGCTCAGAGGTCACAGCAGGCTCTGATGTCAGAGCAGGTTCTGAGGTCACAGCAGGCTCTGAGGTCACAGCAGGCTCTGATGTCAGAGCAGGTTCTGAGGTCACAGCAGGCTCTGATGTCATGGCAGGCTCTGAGGTCACAGCAGGCTCTGATGTCAGAGCAGGTTCTGAGGTCACAGCAGGCTCAGAGGTCACAGCAGGCTGAGCTGACAGCAGGCTCAGAGGTCACAGCAGGCTCTGAGGTCACGGCAGGCTCAGAGGTCACAGCAGGCTCTGAGGTCACGGCAGGCTCAGAGGTGACAGCAGGCTGAGCTGACAGCAGGCTCTGAGGTCACGGCAGGCTCAGAGGTCACAGCAGGCTCAGAGGTCACAGCAGGCTCTGAGGTCACAGCAGGCTCAGAGGTCACAGCAGGCTCTGAGGTCACGGCAGGCTCAGAGGTCACAGCAGGCTCTGAGGTCACGGCAGGCTCTGAGGTCACGGCAGGCTCAGAGGTCACAGCAGGCTGAGCTGACAGCAGGCTCTGAGGTCACAGCAGGCTCAGAGGTCACAGCAGGCTCTGAGGTCACGGCAGGCTCTGAGGTCACGGCAGGCTCAGAGGTCACAGCAGGCTCTGAGGTCACGGCAGGCTCAGAGGTCACGGCAGGCTGAGCTGACAGCAGGCTCTGAGGTCACAGAGGCCCCAGAGCCCCGTGGTTGCACAGCACCACAAGGACCCAGCAGTCAGTCCCTGAACACAACTGCTGTGGCAGCAGCGGCGGCGGCAGCAGCAGCGGTGCTGACATTGGGGACAGCGGTGCTGACATTGGGACAGCGGAGTCAGGAAAGCGGTGAAGGACAGTGGTGGCAGCAAGAGCTGGGAACTGGCACAGGGCAAGGCACCATGGCCCTTGCTCTGCGCCTCTTCCTCCTGCTCCTGCGGGCAGTGGCCCTGCCTGCCAGGGCAGCCCAGGCTGCTCCATGGCCAGCGCGGGGAGCAGGTGAGCCGGGGCCTGGCTCCCCATTTCCAGAGAAAGCAGTGGCTTGGTGGCAGCCCATGCTGCAGGAAGGGAGGAGAACGGAGACACAGAGAGAGAGACAGACACAGGCACAGACAGGGACACAGATCCCGAGATGGACATGGACATGGACACAGGCATGAAAGCAGACCCAGACACAGTTACAGAAGGTAATTGCTGTGCCAGGCTCAGCCTTCTCTGGGGCTGTGTGGCAGCAGCTCGTCCCCCAGCACCCACCCTTGCATGGCCCAGCAGCAGCCAAAGCTGGAGGCTCCTGGGCCTGGAGGCCTCTGGAGCTTGTTGGCAGCCCCTGGGAAAGGGCACTGGTGCCCAAGGTCCCTCCTGCTGCCAAGGGGCGGCAAGGTGCCTGCAGGCCCCAGCTCTGGGGGAAACAGAGAACGTCCTGCCCGTGTGCACCGTGCTGCCAGCTCAGCAGTTGGGCACAGCACAGCCTCACACTCCCCATTGCTCCCACAGATGCAGCCCTCACCACAACACGTGTTCCCGACTCCCAGAAGGGCATTTTAAGCGCTGTCTGTCAGGGAACACGGTGTTTGCTTGAGTTAATGGCCATTGTGGCTGGTGGGGAGCTAGTCATCATGTTGTGCTGTGTTGGAATCTGGTATTGCTGGAAGAGGAAACGGTGAGTGTTTTGTTCATCTGTCCCTCAAACAGCTTCTTTTGAAAGTCTACTGTAGGCAGGAAACATTCCCAGTTGAGAATGCTGTGGAGTTGTGGATAGTCAGTGGTTGTCCAAATAACTGCTGACAGTTCTCCTGCTGCCCAGTGCTTTCATTGGCCTCTTAATTGCTGGGCCTTGTCCTGGGGAGCCCGCCGGGGCTGCAGCCTCTGCTGGCTCCCACTGAGGCTGCCTGGCCAAGAGCAGCCCCAGGGGCAGTGGGCAGAGGCAAAGCAAGGTGGGCAGGAGAAAGAGCAGGGCCCAGATTGCCCTGGAAAGGCAGAGGCGCTCTGGGGCCCACTCCTGGCCAGGGACCCTGCCCAGAGCCATCCCCTGCTGGCCGGGGCCTTGAGGGGCAGCTGTGCAGCTGGGCCAAGCTGTGCCAGCAGCTGCAGCCGTGCTGGGGAGCCCTGCCAGCCCTGGGCCTTGCTGTGCAGGAGGGTCCCTGTGCCAGCACCAGCTGAGCCTTCAGACACCTCCTCTCTCCACAGGAGCGCCCCACAAGAGCATTTGGAGGGCAGTGGCTGGAGATCATATCTGGAGAGCTTAAGCAGCTCCTCCAGCAGTAATGAGGGCCTGTGCAACCCTTTCAAGATCTTCACAAAGAGGACCCCAGAGCAGTCTTCGACAAAGGGAAACTTTGTATTCCTGTAGAATCCCACTGCCACTTCCTCCCCTCATAGGTATCCCCAAACTGCCTTCACTCCCTTCTTTGATTTCACTCTGTCCTGTCCCAGCCCATTCCCTAGTTCTTCTAGAGACCCCAGGACCAAGCCAGCATGCTCCAGCCTCAGCTGAGACCAACAAGGCCCTTCCCTCTGCACCTGTGCCCTCTGGTCCTGCCCTCTAAATAACACTGAAGGTGACCTCCCCACACCCCACCCAGCGCAGAGAACGGCCTCTTCTTCTGTTCCAGTAAAGACATGGAGTTGCTACCCCCAGTGTCCGTGTGCCGCCCCCAGCAAATCCTAGAGGACCCCGGCAATGGCTGAGCTCCATGCCCGGGAGCAGCCCACGGTGTGGGCAGGCAGGAGCCAGGCAGGGGCTGCTGTGACCAGCGGCGGGGCCCCGAGGGGCTGGGGGAGCCTGTGCTGAGCGTGCCTGAGCTGAGGGCACATTTCCTTCAGTGCCATCACCTGGGCATGGAGCTCCTGCAGTGGCACAGCCCAGAAAAGAGGGAAGGCATCAAGGGCATCTCCAGAGGCACAGCCTGACCAGCAATGGCAGCAGGCAAAACAAAGCTCCTCCTTCTTAATTAACACACACTCGATCGGACCGAACTGATGGGCCATCAGCAATCCAGGGTGCTGCACAGGGTCTGCTCCTCTGGGCCAGGGGCAGGACGGAAGGGATGAGGAAGAGCCACGGGGCCCGACAGGGCTAATGAACAGCGCCGGAGGCACAATAGCCCAGCTGCAACTACGTTTGATTTCCAGGTCAAAACACTCCTCCATCGGAGCACGGACAGCCCCGCAGGCAGGGCCCGGGAATGGCAGAGGAGCCGTGGGGAGCCGCGCTCTGCGCCGCGCTCTCCCCACAGAACGAGGCTCCCAGGGAGCACCCGCCTCCTGCGCGGCCTTGGCAACGCCCAGCGGGATTCGGGGAACTCAACTTGCCAGGGAGAAAAACAATTCAGAGGACACTTGTTCAGGCCTTTTAAAAGGTTCATTGAGAAACATCTTAAAATCCCAGGCTAAATCGTGTGGTTTAATGTGTGTTCTCCTTGAAGACGCTTTGATTGTAACTCCCAGTGGTGCCGGGCCGTGTCCCAGCCAGCACCCACACCCAGGAGCTCCCATGTCTGCAGCACGGCTGAATTTGGGACTTGACATTGCTATTGCAGGTAGAACCATGAAATGTCTCATTTGTCCAATGTCATATAACTCAATTCTTGTGAAGAAAAACAGACAGGCAGGATATAGCTGCCTGGCAGGACATGCTCTCCTTACTGGGAGGGCACCTCTTCAGATCCATTCCCACAAAATCCTGCCCCAACCTTGAGCTCACAATAGGCTCTGAGGTGACAGCAGGCTCAGGTCACAGCAGACTGAAGTCAGAGCAGGCTCTGAGGTCACGGCAGGCTCAGAGGTCACAGCAGGCTCTGATGTCAGAGCAGGTTCTGAGGTCACAGCAGGCTCTGAGGTCACAGCAGGCTCTGATGTCAGAGCAGGTTCTGAGGTCACAGCAGGCTCTGATGTCATGGCAGGCTCTGAGGTCACAGCAGGCTCTGATGTCAGAGCAGGTTCTGAGGTCACAGCAGGCTCAGAGGTCACAGCAGGCTGAGCTGACAGCAGGCTCTGAGGTCACAGCAGGCTCAGAGGTCACAGCAGGCTCTGAGGTCACGGCAGGCTCAGAGGTCACAGCAGGCTCTGAGGTCACGGCAGGCTCAGAGGTGACAGCAGGCTGAGCTGACAGCAGGCTCTGAGGTCACGGCAGGCTCAGAGGTCACAGCAGGCTCAGAGGTCACAGCAGGCTCTGAGGTCACAGCAGGCTCAGAGGTCACAGCAGGCTCTGAGGTCACGGCAGGCTCAGAGGTGACAGCAGGCTGAACTGACAGCAGGCTCTGAGGTCACGGCAGGCTCAGAGGTCACAGCAGGCTCTGAGGTCACGGCAGGCTCAGAGGTCACAGCAGGCTCTGAGGTCACGGCAGGCTCTGAGGTCACAGCAGGCTCAGAGGTCACAGCAGGCTCTGAGGTCACGGCAGGCTCTGAGGTCACGGCAGGCTCAGAGGTCACAGCAGGCTCAGCTGACAGCAGGCTCTGAGGTCACAGCAGGCTCAGAGGTCACAGCAGGCTCTGAGGTCACGGCAGGCTCTGAGGTCACAGCAGGCTCAGAGGTCACGGCAGGCTGAGCTGACAGCAGGCTCTGAGGTCACAGAGGCCCCAGAGCCCCGTGGTTGCACAGCACCACAAGGACCCAGCAGTCAGTCCCTGAACACAACTGCTGTGGCAGCAGCGGCGGCGGCAGCAGCAGCGGTGCTGACATTGGGGACAGCGGTGCTGACATTGGGACAGCGGAGTCAGGAAAGCGGTGAAGGACAGTGGTGGCAGCAAGAGCTGGGAACTGGCACAGGGCAAGGCACCATGGCCCTTGCTCTGCGCCTCTTCCTCCTGCTCCTGCGGGCAGTGGCCCTGCCTGCCAGGGCAGCCCAGGCTGCTCCATGGCCAGCGCGGGGAGCAGGTGAGCCGGGGCCTGGCTCCCCATTTCCAGAGAAAGCAGTGGCTTGGTGGCAGCCCATGCTGCAGGAAGGGAGGAGAACGGAGACACAGAGAGAGAGACAGACACAGGCACAGACAGGGACACAGATCCCGAGATGGACATGGACATGGACACAGGCATGAAAGCAGACCCAGACACAGTTACAGAAGGTAATTGCTGTGCCAGGCTCAGCCTTCTCTGGGGCTGTGTGGCAGCAGCTCTTCCCCCAGCACCCACCCTTGCATGGCCCAGCAGCAGCCAAAGCTGGAGGCTCCTGGGCCTGGAGGCCTCTGGAGCTTGTTGGCAGCCCCTGGGAAAGGGCACTGGTGCCCAAGGTCCCTCCTGCTGCCAAGGGGCGGCAAGGTGCCTGCAGGCCCCAGCTCTGGGGGAAACAGAGAACGTCCTGCCCGTGTGCACCGTGCTGCCAGCTCAGCAGTTGGGCACAGCACAGCCTCACACTCCCCATTGCTCCCACAGATGCAGCCCTCACCACAACACGTGTTCCCGACTCCCAGAAGGGCATTTTAAGCGCTGTCTGTCAGGGAACATGCTGCTGGCTAGCGTTAACTATAGGCCTGCTTCTTCTGGAGCTTGTGTTTGTTTTAAGCTGCATTGGAATCTCCTGTTGCTTGAAGAGAAAATGGTGAGTGTTTGTTCACCTTTCCATCAAACAACTCCTTTTGAAAGTCTACTGTAGGTAGCACCAGCTGAGGCCTCAGACACCTCCTCTCTCCACAGGAGCTCCTCACAAGAGCATTTGAAGGGCAGTGGCTGGAGCTCACATCTGGACAGCTTCAGCAGCTCCTCCAGCAGTAATAAGGGCCTGGGCAGCCTTTTCAAGATCTTTGCAAAGAGGACCCCAGAACAGTCATTGAAAGAGGGAAACTTTGTATTCCTCTAGGATCCCACTGCCACTTCCTCCCCTCATAGGTATCCCCAAACTGCCTTCACTCCCTTCTTTGATTTCACTCTGTCCTGTCCCAGCCCATTCCCTAGTTCTTCTAGAGACCCCAGGACCAAGCCAGCATCCTCCAGCCTCAGCTGAGACCAACATGGCCCTTCCCTCTGCACCTGTGCCCTCTGGTCCTGCCCTCTAAATGACACTGAAGGTGACCTCCCCACACCCCACCCAGCGTAGACGACGGCCTCTTTGTGTTCCAATAAAGACATGGAGTTGCTACCCCAGTGTCCATGTGCTGCCCCCAGCAAATCCTAGAGGACCCCGGCAATGGCTGAGCTCCATGCCCGGGAGCAGCCCACGGTGTGGGCAGGCAGGAGCCAGGCAGGGGCTGCTGTGACCAGCGGCGGGGCCCCGAGGGGCTGGGGGAGCCTGTGCTGAGCGTGCCTGAGCTGAGGGCACATTTCCTTCAGTGCCATCACCTGGGCATGGAGCTCCTGCAGTGGCACGGCCCAGAAAAGAGGGAAGGCATCAAGGGCATCTCCAGAGGCACAGCCTGACCAGCAATGGCGGCAGGCAAAACAAAGCTCCTCCTTCTTAATTAACACACACTCGATCGGACCGAACTGATGGGCCATCAGCAATCCAGGGTGCTGCACAGGGTCTGCTCCTCTGGGCCAGGGGCAGGACGGAAGGGATGAGGAAGAGCCACGGGGCCCGACAGGGCTAATGAACAGCGCCGGAGGCACAATAGCCCAGCTGCAACTACATTTGATTTCCAGGTCAAAACACTCGGCATAGCTGGGCTGGGCTGGGCTGGCGTTCCCCGTAAGGCACCTGGGGGCTTTGGAGTCCCCCATGAGGTGCACGGGGGCTGGGGTCCCTTGTGAGACACACAGGGGTATTTTAGTTCCCTCTGAGGTATGGAGGGCACTGGGGGTCCCCTGTAAGGCATGCAAGGGATTTGGAATCCTGTGTGAGGCATGCAGGCGGTTTGGGATCTCTCCCAAGCTGTGCAGGGTGCTGGGGTCTCTCCTGAGGCACATGAGGGGGGCTTGGGGCTCTCATTTCACATGTGGAGAGGGCTGTGGACTCCCATAAGCGCGCCGGTGCTTTGGTCCCTCCCGCTGCTCGCAGCGGGGACTGGAGTCTTTTCTGAGGCCCGCAGGGGACGGGGTCCCTCCCCGGGCTCTCTCCGGGTCCCTGAGGGGCCCGGCGGGCTCGGCGCTGCCGCCGTGCCGGCCCGGTGAGGGCCCAAGGCGACGCTGCCCCGCCGGGCCCCGCTGCACGGGCACGGCACGGGCGGTGCTGAGCGCCGGGCAGGCGGCCCCCGAGCCCCCGGCCCTGCCTCCATCGGAGCACGGACAGCCCCGCAGGCAGGGCCCGGGAATGGCAGAGGAGCCGTGGGGAGCCGCGCTCTGCGCCGCGCTCTCCCCACAGAACGAGGCTCCCAGGGAGCACCCGCCTCCTGCGCGGCCTTGGCAACGCCCAGCGGGATTCGGGGAACTCAACTTGCCAGGGAGAAAAACAATTCAGAGGACACTTGTTCAGGCCTTTTAAAAGGTTAATTGAGAAACATCTTAAAATCCCAGGCTAAATCGTGTGGTTTAATGTGTGTTCTCCTTGAAGACGCTTTGATTGTAACTCCCAGTGGTGCCGGGCCGTGTCCCAGCCAGCACCCACACCCAGGAGCTCCCATGTCTGCAGCACGGCTGAATTTGGGACTTGACATTGCTATTGCAGGTAGAACCATGAAATGTCTCATTTGTCCAATGTCATATAACTCAATTCTTGTGAAGAAAAACAGACAGGCAGGATATAGCTGCCTGGCAGGACATGCTCTCCTTACTGGGAGGGCACCTCTTCAGATCCATTCCCACAAAATCCTGCCCCAACCTTGAGCTCACAATAGGCTCTGAGGTGACAGCAGGCTCAGGTCACAGCAGACTGAAGTCAGAGCAGGCTCTGAGGTCACGGCAGGCTCAGAGGTCACAGCAGGCTCTGATGTCAGAGCAGGTTCTGAGGTCACAGCAGGCTCTGATGTCATGGCAGGCTCTGAGGTCACAGCAGGCTCTGATGTCAGAGCAGGTTCTGAGGTCACAGCAGGCTCAGAGGTCACAGCAGGCTCTGAGGTCACGGCAGGCTCAGAGGTCACAGCAGGCTGAGCTGACAGAAGGCTCTGAGGTGACAGCAGGCTCAGAGGTCACAGCAGGCTCTGAGGTCACGGCAGGCTCAGAGGTCACAGCAGGCTCTGAGGTCACGGCAGGCTCAGAGGTGACAGCAGGCTGAGCTGACAGCAGGCTCTGAGGTCACGGCAGGCTCAGAGGTCACAGCAGGCTCTGAGGTCACAGCAGGCTCTGAGGTCACAGCAGGCTCAGAGGTCACAGCAGGCTCTGAGGTCACAGCAGGCTCAGAGGTCACAGCAGGCTGAGCTGACAGCAGGCTCTGAGGTCACGGCAGGCTCAGAGGTCACAGCAGGCTCTGAGGTCACGGCAGGCTCAGAGGTCACAGCAGGCTCTGAGGTCACGGCAGGCTCTGAGGTCACAGCAGGCTCAGAGGTCACAGCAGGCTCTGAGGTCACGGCAGGCTCTGAGGTCACGGCAGGCTCAGAGGTCACAGCAGGCTGAGCTGACAGCAGGCTCTGAGGTCACAGAGGCCCCAGAGCCCCGTGGTTGCACAGCACCACAAGGACCCAGCAGTCAGTCCCTGAACACAACTGCTGTGGCAGCAGCGGCGGCAGCAGCAGCGGTGCTGACATTGGGGACAGCGGTGCTGACATTGGGACAGCGGAGTCAGGAAAGCGGTGAAGGACAGTGGTGGCAGCAAGAGCTGGGAACTGGCACAGGGCAAGGCACCATGGCCCTTGCTCTGCGCCTCTTCCTCCTGCTCCTGCGGGCAGTGGCCCTGCCTGCCAGGGCAGCCCAGGCTGCTCCATGGCCAGCGCGGGGAGCAGGTGAGCCGGGGCCTGGCTCCCCATTTCCAGAGAAAGCAGTGGCTTGGTGGCAGCCCATGCTGCAGGAAGGGAGGAGAACGGAGACACAGAGAGAGAGACAGACACAGGCACAGACAGGGACACAGATCCCGAGATGGACATGGACATGGACACAGGCATGAAAGCAGACCCAGACACAGTTACAGAAGGTAATTGCTGTGCCAGGCTCAGCCTTCTCTGGGGCTGTGTGGCAGCAGCTCTTCCCCCAGCACCCACCCTTGCATGGCCCAGCAGCAGCCAAAGCTGGAGGCTCCTGGGCCTGGAGGCCTCTGGAGCTTGTTGGCAGCCCCTGGGAAAGGGCACTGGTGCCCAAGGTCCCTCCTGCTGCCAAGGGGCGGCAAGGTGCCTGCAGGCCCCAGCTCTGGGGGAAACAGAGAACGTCCTGCCCGTGTGCACCGTGCTGCCAGCTCAGCAGTTGGGCACAGCACAGCCTCACACTCCCCATTGCTCCCACAGATGCAGCCCTCACCACAACACGTGTTCCCGACTCCCAGAAGGGCATTTTAAGCGCTGTCTGTCAGGGAACACGGTGTTTGCTTGAGTTAATGGCCATTGTGGCTGGTGGGGAGCTAGTCATCATGTTGTGCTGTGTTGGAATCTGGTATTGCTGGAAGAGGAAACGGTGAGTGTTTTGTTCATCTGTCCCTCAAACAGCTTCTTTTGAAAGTCTACTGTAGGCAGGAAACATTCCCAGTTGAGAATGCTGTGGAGTTGTGGATAGTCAGTGGTTGTCCAAATAACTGCTGACGGTTCTGCTGCTGCCCAGTGCTTTCATTGGCCTCTTAATTGCTGGGCCTTGTCCTGGGGAGCCCGCCGGGGCTGCAGCCTCTGCTGGCTCCCACTGAGGCTGCCTGGCCAAGAGCAGCCCCAGGGGCAGTGGGCAGAGGCAAAGCAAGGTGGGCAGGAGAAAGAGCAGGGCCCAGATTGCCCTGGAAAGGCAGAGGCGCTCTGGGGCCCACTCCTGGCCAGGGACCCTGCCCAGAGCCATCCCCTGCTGGCCGAGGCCTTGAGGGGCAGCTGTGCAGCTGGGCCAAGCTGTGCCAGCAGCTGCAGCCGTGCTGGGGAGCCCTGCCAGCCCTGGGCCTTGCTGTGCAGGAGGGTCCCTGTGCCAGCACCAGCTGAGCCTTCAGACACCTCCTCTCTCCACAGGAGCGCCCCACAAGAGCATTTGGAGGGCAGTGGCTGGAGATCATATCTGGAGAGCTTAAGCAGCTCCTCCAGCAGTAATGAGGGCCTGTGCAACCCTTTCAAGATCTTCACAAAGAGGACCCCAGAGCAGTCTTCGACAAAGGGAAACTTTGTATTCCTGTAGAATCCCACTGCCACTTCCTCCCCTCATAGGTATCCCCAAACTGCCTTCACTCCCTTCTTTGATTTCACTCTGTCCAGTCCCAGCCCATTCCCTAGTTCTTCTAGAGACCCCAGGACCAAGCCAGCATGCTCCAGCCTCAGCTGAGACCAACAAGGCCCTTCCCTCTGCACCTGTGCCCTCTGGTCCTGCCCTCTAAATAACACTGAAGGTGACCTCCCCACACCCCACCCAGCGCAGAGAACGGCCTCTTCTTCTGTTCCAGTAAAGACATGGAGTTGCTACCCCCAGTGTCCGTGTGCCGCCGCCAGGAAATCCTAGAGGACCCCGGCACTGGCTGAGCTCCATGCCCGGGAGCAGCCCACGGTGTGGGCAGGCAGGAGCCAGGCAGGGGCTGCTGTGACCAGCGGCGGGGCCCCGAGGGGCTGGGGGAGCCTGTGCTGAGCGTGCCTGAGCTGAGGGCACATTTCCTTCAGTGCCATCACCTGGGCATGGAGCTCCTGCAGTGGCACAGCCCAGAAAAGAGGGAAGGCATCAAGGGCATCTCCAGAGGCACAGCCTGACCAGCAATGGCAGCAGGCAAAACAAAGCTCCTCCTTCTTAATTAACACACACTCGATCGGACCGAACTGATGGGCCATCAGCAATCCAGGGTGCTGCACAGGGTCTGCTCCTCTGGGCCAGGGGCAGGACGGAAGGGATGAGGAAGAGCCACGGGGCCCGACAGGGCTAATGAACAGCGCCGGAGGCACAATAGCCCAGCTGCAACTACATTTGATTTCCAGGTCAAAACACTCGGCATAGCTGGGCTGGGCTGGGCTGGCGTTCCCCGTAAGGCACCTGGGGGCTTTGGAGTCCCCCATGAGGTGCACGGGGGCTGGGGTCCCTTGTGAGACACACAGGGGTATTTTAGTTCCCTCTGAGGTATGGAGGGCACTGGGGGTCCCCTGTAAGGCATGCAAGGGATTTGGAATCCTGTGTGAGGCATGCAGGCGGTTTGGGATCTCTCCCAAGCTGTGCAGGGTGCTGGGGTCTCTCCTGAGGCACATGAGGGGGGCTTGGGGCTCTCATTTCACATGTGGAGAGGGCTGTGGACTCCCATAAGCGCGCCGGTGCTTTGGTCCCTCCCGCTGCTCGCAGCGGGGACTGGAGTCTTTTCTGAGGCCCGCAGGGGACGGGGTCCCTCCCCGGGCTCTCTCCGGGTCCCTGAGGGGCCCGGCGGGCTCGGCGCTGCCGCCGTGCCGGCCCGGTGAGGGCCCAAGGCGACGCTGCCCCGCCGGGCCCCGCTGCACGGGCACGGCACGGGCGGTGCTGAGCGCCGGGCAGGCGGCCCCCGAGCCCCCGGCCCTGCCTCCATCGGAGCACGGACAGCCCCGCAGGCAGCGCCCGGGAATGGCAGAGGAGCCGTGGGGAGCCGCGCTCTGCGCCGCGCTCTCCCCACAGAACGAGGCTCCCAGGGAGCACCCGCCTCCTGCGCGGCCTTGGCAACGCCCAGCGGGATTCGGGGAACTCAACTTGCCAGGGAGAAAAACAATTCAGAGGACACTTGTTCAGGCCTTTTAAAAGGTTAATTGAGAAACATCTTAAAATCCCAGGCTAAATCGTGTGGTTTAATGTGTGTTCTCCTTGAAGACGCTTTGATTGTAACTCCCAGTGGTGCCGGGCCGTGTCCCAGCCAGCACCCACACCCAGGAGCTCCCATGTCTGCAGCACGGCTGAATTTGGGACTTGACATTGCTATTGCAGGTAGAACCATGAAATGTCTCATTTGTCCAATGTCATATAACTCAATTCTTGTGAAGAAAAACAGACAGGCAGGATATAGCTGCCTGGCAGGACATGCTCTCCTTACTGGGAGGGCACCTCTTCAGATCCATTCCCACAAAATCCTGCCCCAACCTTGAGCTCACAATAGGCTCTGAGGTGACAGCAGGCTCAGAGGTCACAGCAGGCTCAGAGGTCACAGCAGGCTCTGAGGTCACGGCAGGCTCAGAGGTCACAGCAGGCTCTGATGTCAGAGCAGGTTCTGAGGTCACAGCAGGCTCTGAGGTCACAGCAGGCTCTGATGTCAGAGCAGGTTCTGAGGTCACAGCAGGCTCTGATGTCATGGCAGGCTCTGAGGTCACAGCAGGCTCTGATGTCAGAGCAGGTTCTGAGGTCACAGCAGGCTCAGAGGTCACAGCAGGCTCTGAGGTCACGGCAGGCTCAGAGGTCACAGCAGGCTCTGAGGTCACGGCAGGCTCAGAGGTGACTACAGGCTGAGCTGACAGCAGGCTCTGAGGTCACGGCAGGCTCAGAGGTCACAGCAGGCTCAGAGGTCACAGCAGGCTCTGAGGTCACAGCAGGCTCAGAGGTCACAGCAGGCTCTGAGGTCACGGCAGGCTCAGAGGTGACAGCAGGCTGAGCTGACAGCAGGCTCTGAGGTCACGGCAGGCTCAGAGGTCACAGCAGGCTCTGAGGTCACGGCAGGCTCAGAGGTCACAGCAGGCTCTGATGTCACGGCAGGCTCTGAGGTCACAGCAGGCTCAGAGGTCACAGCAGGCTCTGAGGTCACGGCAGGCTCTGAGGTCACGGCAGGCTCAGAGGTCACAGCAGGCTGAGCTGACAGCAGGCTCTGAGGTCACAGCAGGCTCAGAGGTCACAGCAGGCTCTGAGGTCACGGCAGGCTCTGAGGTCACGGCAGGCTCAGAGGTCACGGCAGGCTGAGCTGACAGCAGGCTCTGAGGTCACAGAGGCCCCAGAGCCCCGTGGTTGCACAGCACCACAAGGACCCAGCAGTCAGTCCCTGAACACAACTGCTGTGGCAGCAGCGGCGGCGGCAGCAGCAGCGGTGCTGACATTGGGGACAGCGGTGCTGACATTGGGACAGCGGAGTCAGGAAAGCGGTGAAGGACAGTGGTGGCAGCAAGAGCTGGGAACTGGCACAGGGCAAGGCACCATGGCCCTTGCTCTGCGCCTCTTCCTCCTGCTCCTGCGGGCAGTGGCCCTGCCTGCCAGGGCAGCCCAGGCTGCTCCATGGCCAGCGCGGGGAGCAGGTGAGCCGGGGCCTGGCTCCCCATTTCCAGAGAAAGCAGTGGCTTGGTGGCAGCCCATGCTGCAGGAAGGGAGGAGAACGGAGACACAGAGAGAGAGACAGACACAGGCACAGACAGGGACACAGATCCCGAGATGGACATGGACATGGACACAGGCATGAAAGCAGACCCAGACACAGTTACAGAAGGTAATTGCTGTGCCAGGCTCAGCCTTCTCTGGGGCTGTGTGGCAGCAGCTCTTCCCCAGGCACCCACCCTTGCATGGCCCAGCAGCAGCCAAAGCTGGAGGCTCCTGGGCCTGGAGGCCTCTGGAGCTTGTTGGCAGCCCCTGGGAAAGGGCACTGGTGCCCAAGGTCCCTCCTGCTGCCAAGGGGCGGCAAGGTGCCTGCAGGCCCCAGCTCTGGGGGAAACAGAGAACGTCCTGCCCGTGTGCACCGTGCTGCCAGCTCAGCAGTTGGGCACAGCACAGCCTCACACTCCCCATTGCTCCCACAGATGCAGCCCTCACCACAACACGTGTTCCCGACTCCCAGAAGGGCATTTTAAGCGCTGTCTGTCAGGGAACACGGTGTTTGCTTGAGTTAATGGCCATTGTGGCTGGTGGGGAGCTAGTCATCATGTTGTGCTGTGTTGGAATCTGGTATTGCTGGAAGAGGAAACGGTGAGTGTTTTGTTCATCTGTCCCTCAAACAGCTTCTTTTGAAAGTCTACTGTAGGCAGGAAACATTCCCAGTTGAGAATGCTGTGGAGTTGTGGATAGTCAGTGGTTGTCCAAATAACTGCTGACAGTTCTGCTGCTGCCCAATGCTTTCATTGGCCTCTTAATTGCTGGGCCTTGTCCTGGGGAGCCCGCCGGGGCTGCAGCCTCTGCTGGCTCCCACTGAGGCTGCCTGGCCAAGAGCAGCCCCAGGGGCAGTGGGCAGAGGCAAAGCAAGGTGGGCAGGAGAAAGAGCAGGGCCCAGATTGCCCTGGAAAGGCAGAGGCGCTCTGGGGCCCACTCCTGGCCAGGGACCCTGCCCAGAGCCATCCCCTGCTGGCCGGGGCCTTGAGGGGCAGCTGTGCAGCTGGGCCAAGCTGTGCCAGCAGCTGCAGCCGTGCTGGGGAGCCCTGCCAGCCCTGGGCCTTGCTGTGCAGGAGGGTCCCTGTGCCAGCACCAGCTGAGCCTTCAGACACCTCCTCTCTCCACAGGAGCGCCCCACAAGAGCATTTGGAGGGCAGTGGCTGGAGATCATATCTGGAGAGCTTAAGCAGCTCCTCCAGCAGTAATGAGGGCCTGTGCAACCCTTTCAAGATCTTCACAAAGAGGACCCCAGAGCAGTCTTCGACAAAGGGAAACTTTGTATTCCTGTAGAATCCCACTGCCACTTCCTCCCCTCATAGGTATCCCCAAACTGCCTTCACTCCCTTCTTTGATTTCACTCTGTCCTGTCCCAGCCCATTCCCTAGTTCTTCTAGAGACCCCAGGACCAAGCCAGCATGCTCCAGCCTCAGCTGAGACCAACAAGGCCCTTCCCTCTGCACCTGTGCCCTCTGGTCCTGCCCTCTAAATGACACTGAGGGTGACCTCCCCACACCCCACCCAGCGCAGAGAATGGCCTCTTCTTCTGTTCCAGTAAAGACATGGAGTTGCTACCCCCAGTGTCCGTGTGCCGCCGCCAGGAAATCCTAGAGGACCCCGGCACTGGCTGAGCTCCATGCCCGGGAGCAGCCCACGGTGTGGGCAGGCAGGAGCCAGGCAGGGGCTGCTGTGACCAGCGGCGGGGCCCCGAGGGGCTGGGGGAGCCTGTGCTGAGCGTGCCTGAGCTGAGGGCACATTTCCTTCAGTGCCATCACCTGGGCATGGAGCTCCTGCAGTGGCACAGCCCAGAAAAGAGGGAAGGCATCAAGGGCATCTCCAGAGGCACAGCCTGACCAGCAATGGCAGCAGGCAAAACAAAGCTCCTCCTTCTTAATTAACACACACTCGATCGGACCGAACTGATGGGCCATCAGCAATCCAGGGTGCTGCACAGGGTCGGCTCCTCTGGGCCAGGGGCAGGACGGAAGGGATGAGGAAGAGCCACGGGGCCCGACAGGGCTAATGAACAGCGCCGGAGGCACAATAGCCCAGCTGCAACTACGTTTGATTTCCAGGTCAAAACACTCCTCCATCGGAGCACGGACAGCCCCGCAGGCAGCGCCCGGGAATGGCAGAGGAGCCGTGGGGAGCCGCGCTCTGCGCCGCGCTCTCCCCACAGAACGAGGCTCCCAGGGAGCACCCGCCTCCTGCGCGGCCTTGGCAACGCCCAGCGGGATTCGGGGAACTCAACTTGCCAGGGAGAAAAACAATTCAGAGGACACTTGTTCAGGCCTTTTAAAAGGTTAATTGAGAAATATCTTAAAATCCCAGGCTAAATCGTGTGGTTTAATGTGTGTTCTCCTTGAAGACGCTTTGATTGTAACTCCCAGTGGTGCCGGGCCGTGTCCCAGCCAGCACCCACACCCAGGAGCTCCCATGTCTGCAGCACGGCTGAATTTGGGACTTGACATTGCTATTGCAGGTAGAACCATGAAATGTCTCATTTGTCCAATGTCATATAACTCAATTCTTGTGAAGAAAAACAGACAGGCAGGATATAGCTGCCTGGCAGGACATGCTCTCCTTACTGGGAGGGCACCTCTTCAGATCCATTCCCACAAAATCCTGCCCCAACCTTGAGCTCACAATAGGCTCTGAGGTGACAGCAGGCTCAGGTCACAGCAGGCTCTTAGGTCACAGCAGGCTCTGATGTCAGAGCAGGTTCTGAGGTGACAGCAGGCTCTGAGGTCACAGCAGGCTCTGATGTCAGAGCAGGTTCTGAGGTCACAGCAGGCTCTGATGTCAGAGCAGGTTCTGAGGTCACAGCAGGCTCTGAGGTCACAGCAGGCTCTGATGTCAGAGCAGGCTCAGAGGTCACGGCAGGCTGAGCTGACAGCAGGCTCTGAGGTCACAGAGGCCCCAGAGCCCCGTGGTTGCACAGCACCACAAGGACCCAGCAGTCAGTCCCTGACCACAACTGCTGTGGCAGCAGCGGCGGCGGCAGCAGCGGTGCTGACACTGGGGACAGCGGTGTCGGGAAAGCGGTGGCAGCAAGAGCTGGGCACTGGTGTGGAGATGTGTGGGCGATTTCCAATGATCATTCTTATGTTATTTGTGCTGTTTTATAATGTTAAAGGTATTACAGTTGTGAAGTGGTTTTCCCCTTCTCCTCTCCTTCCTTGGTTCCTCCCTAAGTTGTTTACTCAAAGTTCGTTTTATGTCAGTCATTAAGTTATATAACTCCTGGTTCTGTCCATCACTTGCAGGCCTCTCTCCTGTCTACAAACTTCTAGGCTAGGCCCGGGGTGATTGGATAGAATCAGGGGTTCCCCCACCCCTAAGTTAAGTTATTGGATGTTTGTATGATTGATATATGTTGAGCCACTTCCCTTACCCCTGTGATTGCTCCCTGCTCTACCCACCCCTTGTGAACCACCCCCTGTTAAAAGAGACCGCACACAGGGTTCTGGTGTCTCTTCGGAGCACCGGCCCAGAGGAATAAACCTCTCTGTTGCTGCTATCTGGAGAGTCCCGTCTCTTCCTTCGCTCACGCCTTAGCTGTGGTCCCGCTTGGCAGACTAAAAGGCCCCCGTGTTGTGGCGGAGTCAGGGCTGAACAGTGCCGGCAGCACTTGGGCGGACAGCCACCCCATCGCAGGCCCTTCCCTCTGCACCTGTGCCCTCTGGTCCTGCCCTCTATATAACACTGAAGGTGACCTCCCCACACCCCACCCAGCGTAGACGACGGCCTCTTTGTGTTCTAATAAAGACATGGAGTTGCTACCCCCAGTGTCCGTGTGCCGTCCCCAGCAAATCCTAGAGGACCCCGGCAATGGCTGAGCTCCATGCCCGGGAGCAGCCCACGGTGTGGGCAGGCAGGAGCCAGGCAGGGGCTGCTGTGACCAGCGGCGGGGCCCCGAGGGGCTGGGGGAGCCTGTGCTGAGCGTGCCTGAGCTGAGGGCACATTTCCTTCAGTGCCATCACCTGGGCATGGAGCTCCTGCAGTGGCACGGCCCAGAAAAGAGGGAAGGCATCAAGGGCACCTCCAGAGGCACAGCCTGACCAGCAATGGCAGCAGGCAAAACAAAGCTCCTCCTTCTTAATTAACACACACTCGATCGGACCGAACTGATGGGCCATCAGCAATCCAGGGTGCTGCACAGGGTCTGCTCCTCTGGGCCAGGGGCAGGACGGAAGGGATGAGGAAGAGCCACGGGGCCCGACAGGGCTAATGAACAGCGCCGGAGGCACAATAGCCCAGCTGCAACTACGTTTGATTTCCAGGTCAAAACACTCCTCCATCGGAGCACGGACAGCCCCGCAGGCAGCGCCCGGGAATGGCAGAGGAGCCGTGGGGAGCCGCGCTCTGCGCCGCGCTCTCCCCACAGAACGAGGCTCCCAGGGAGCACCCGCCTCCTGTGCGGCCTTGGCAACGCCCAGCGGGATTCGGGGAACTCAACTTGCCAGGGAGAAAAACAATTCAGAGGACACTTGTTCAGGCCTTTTAAAAGGTTCATTGAGAAACATCTTAAAATCCCAGGCTAAATCGTGTGGTTTAATGTGTGTTCTCCTTGAAGACGCTTTGATTGTAACTCCCAGTGGTGCCGGGCCGTGTCCCAGCCAGCACCCACACCCAGGAGCTCCCATGTCTGCAGCACGGCTGAATTTGGGACTTGACATTGCTATTGCAGGTAGAACCATGAAATGTCTCATTTGTCCAATGTCATATAACTCAATTCTTGTGAAGAAAAACAGACAGGCAGGATATAGCTGCCTGGCAGGACATGCTCTCCTTACTGGGAGGGCACCTCTTCAGATCCATTCCCACAAAATCCTGCCCCAACCTTGAGCTCACAATAGGCTCTGAGGTGACAGCTGGCTCAGGTCACAGCAGGCTCTGAGGTCACAGCAGACTCTGATGTCAGAGCAGGTTCTGAGGTGACAGCAGGCTCTGAGGTCACAGCAGGCTCTGATGTCATGGCAGGCTCTGAGGTCACAGCAGGCTCTGAGGTCACAGCAGACTGAAGTCAGAGCAGGCTGAGCTGACAGCAGGCTCTGAGGTCACAGAGGCCCCAGAGCCCCGTGGTTGCACAGCACCACAAGGACCCAGCAGTCAGTCCCTGACCACAACTGCTGTGGCAGCAGCGGCGGCAGCAGCAGCGGTGCTGACACTGGGGACAGCGGTGTCGGGAAAGCGGTGGCAGCAAGAGCTGGGCACTGGTGTGGAGATGTGTGGGCGATTTCCAATGATCATTCTTATGTTATTTGTGCTGTTTTATAATGTTAAAGGTATTACAGTTGTGAAGTGGTTTTCCCCTTCTCCTCTCCTTCCTTGGTTCCTCCCTAAGTTGTTTACTCAAAGTTCGTTTTATGTCAGTCATTAAGTTATATAACTCCTGGTTCTGTCCATCACTTGCAGGCCTCTCTCCTGTCTACAAACTTCTAGGCTAGGCCCGGGGTGATTGGATAGAATCAGGGGTTCCCCCACCCCTAAGTTAAGTTATTGGATGTTTGTATGATTGATATATGTTGAGCCACTTCCCTTACCCCTGTGATTGCTCCCTGCTCTACCCACCCCTTGTGAACCACCCCCTGTTAAAAGAGACCGCACACAGGGTTCTGGTGTCTCTTCGGAGCACCGGCCCAGAGGAATAAACCTCTCTGTTGCTGCTATCTGGAGAGTCCCGTCTCTTCCTTCGCTCACGCCTTAGCTGTGGTCCCGCTTGGCAGACTAAAAGGCCCCCGTGTTGTGGCGGAGTCAGGGCTGAACAGTGCCGGCAGCACTTGGGCGGACAGCCACCCCATCGCAGGCCCTTCCCTCTGCACCTGTGCCCTCTGGTCCTGCCCTCTATATAACACTGAAGGTGACCTCCCCACACCCCACCCAGCGTAGACGACGGCCTCTTTGTGTTCTAATAAAGACATGGAGTTGCTACCCCCAGTGTCCGTGTGCCGTCCCCAGCAAATCCTAGAGGACCCCGGCAATGGCTGAGCTCCATGCCCGGGAGCAGCCCACGGTGTGGGCAGGCAGGAGCCAGGCAGGGGCTGCTGTGACCAGCGGCGGGGCCCCGAGGGGCTGGGGGAGCCTGTGCTGAGCGTGCCTGAGCTGAGGGCACATTTCCTTCAGTGCCATCACCTGGGCATGGAGCTCCTGCAGTGGCACGGCCCAGAAAAGAGGGAAGGCATCAAGGGCACCTCCAGAGGCACAGCCTGACCAGCAATGGCAGCAGGCAAAACAAAGCTCCTCCTTCTTAATTAACACACACTCGATCGGACCGAACTGATGGGCCATCAGCAATCCAGGGTGCTGCACAGGGTCTGCTCCTCTGGGCCAGGGGCAGGACGGAAGGGATGAGGAAGAGCCACGGGGCCCGACAGGGCTAATGAACAGCGCCGGAGGCACAATAGCCCAGCTGCAACTACATTTGATTTCCAGGTCAAAACACTCGGCATAGCTGGGCTGGGCTGGCGTTCCCCGTAAGGCACCTGGGGGCTTTGGAGTCCCCCATGAGGTGCACGGGGGCTGGGGTTCCTTGTGAGACACACAGGGGTATTTTAGTTCCCTCTGAGGTATGGAGGGCACTGGGGGTCCCCTGTAAGGCATGCAAGGGATTTGGAATCCTGTGTGAGGCATGCAGGCGGTTTGGGATCTCTCCCAAGCTGTGCAGGGTGCTGGGGTCTCTCCTGAGGCACATGAGGGGGGCTTGGGGCTCTCATTTCACATGTGGAGAGGGCTGTGGACTCCCATAAGCGCGCCGGTGCTTTGGTCCCTCCCGCTGCTCGCAGCGGGGACTGGAGTCTTTTCTGAGGCCCGCAGGGGACGGGGTCCCTCCCCGGGCTCTCTCCGGGTCCCTGAGGGGCCCGGCGGGCTCGGCGCTGCCGCCGTGCCGGCCCGGTGAGGGCCCAAGGCGACGCTGCCCCGCCGGGCCCCGCTGCACGGGCACGGCACGGGCGGTGCTGAGCGCCGGGCAGGCGGCCCCCGAGCCCCCGGCCCTGCCTCCATCGGAGCACGGACAGCCCCGCAGGCAGCGCCCGGGAATGGCAGAGGAGCCGTGGGGAGCCGCGCTCTGCGCCGCGCTCTCCCCACAGAACGAGGCTCCCAGGGAGCACCCGCCTCCTGCGCGGCCTTGGCAACGCCCAGCGGGATTCGGGGAACTCAACTTGCCAGGGAGAAAAACAATTCAGAGGACACCTGTTCAGGCCTTTTAAAAGGTTAATTGAGAAACATCTTAAAATCCCAGGCTAAATCGTGTGGTTTAATGTGTGTTCTCCTTGAAGACGCTTTGATTGTAACTCCCAGTGGTGCCGGGCCGTGTCCCAGCCAGCACCCACACCCAGGAGCTCCCATGTCTGCAGCACGGCTGAATTTGGGACTTGACATTGCTATTGCAGGTAGAACCATGAAATGTCTCATTTGTCCAATGTCATATAACTCAATTCTTGTGAAGAAAAACAGACAGGCAGGATATAGCTGCCTGGCAGGACATGCTCTCCTTACTGGGAGGGCACCTCTTCAGATCCATTCCCACAAAATCCTGCCCCAACCTTGAGCTCACAATAGGCTCTGAGGTGACAGCAGGCTCAGGTCACAGCAGGCTCTGAGGTCACAGCAGGCTCTGATGTCAGAGCAGGTTCTGAGGTGACAGCAGGCTCAGAGGTCACGGCAGGCTGAGCTGACAGCAGGCTCTGAGGTCACAGAGGCCCCAGAGCCCCGTGGTTGCACAGCACCACAAGGACCCAGCAGTCAGTCCCTGAACACAACTGCTGTGGCAGCAGCGGCGGCAGCAGCAGCGGTGCTGACATTGGGGACAGCGGTGCTGACATTGGGACAGCGGAGTCAGGAAAGCGGTGAAGGACAGTGGTGGCAGCAAGAGCTGGGAACTGGCACAGGGCAAGGCACCATGGCCCTTGCTCTGCGCCTCTTCCTCCTGCTCTTGCGGGCAGTGGCCCTGCCTGCCAGGGCAGCCCAGGCTGCTCCATGGCCAGCGCGGGGAGCAGGTGAGCCGGGGCCTGGCTCCCCATTTCCAGAGAAAGCAGTGGCTTGGTGGCAGCCCATGCTGCAGGAAGGGAGGAGAACGGAGACACAGAGAGAGAGACAGACACAGGCACAGACAGGGACACAGATACAGAGATGGACATGAACATGGACACAGGCATGAAAGCAGACCCAGACACAGTTACAGAAGGTAATTGCTGTGCCAGGCTCAGCCTTCTCTGGGGCTGTGTGGCAGCAGCTCTTCCCCCAGCACCCACCCTTGCATGGCCCTGCAGCACCCAAAGCTGGAGGCTCCTGGGCCTGGAGGCCTCTGGAGCTTGTTGGCAGCCCCTGGGAAAGGGCACTGGTGCCCAAGGTCCCTCCTGCTGCCAAGGGGCGGCAAGGTGCCTGCAGGCCCCAGCTCTGGGGGAAACAGAGAACGTCCTGCCCGTGTGCACCGTGCTGCCAGCTCAGCAGTTGGGCACAGCACAGCCTCACACTCCCCATTGCTCCCACAGATGCAGCCCTCACCACAACACGTGTTCCCGACTCCCAGAAGGGCATTTTAAGCGCTGTCTGTCAGGGAACACGCTGCTGGCTAGCGTTAACTATAGGCCTGCTTCTTCTGGAGCTTGTGTTCGTTTTAAGCTGCATTGGAATCTGCTGTTGCTTGAAGAGAAAATGGTGAGTGTTTGTTCACCTTTCCATCAAACAACTCCTTTTGAAAGTCTACTGTAGGTTGCACCAGCTGAGGCCTCAGACACCTCCTCTCTCCACAGGAGCTCCTCACAAGAGCATTTGAAGGGCAGTGGCTGTAGCTCACATCTGGACAGCTTCAGCAGCTCCTCCAGCAGTAATAAGGGCCTGGGCAGCCTTTTCAAGATCTTTGCAAAGAGGACCCCAGAACAGTCATTGAAAGAGGGAAACTTCGTATTCCTGTAGGATCCCACTGCCACTTCCTCCCCTCATAGGTATCCCCAAACTGCCTTCACTCCCTTCTTTGATTTCACTCTGTCCTGTCCCAGCCCATTCCCTAGTTCTTCTAGAGACCCCAGGACCAAGCCGGCATCCTCCAGCCTCAGCTGAGACCAACATGGCCCTTCCCTCTGCACCTGTGCCCTCTGGTCCTGCCCTCTAAATGACACTGAGGGTGACCTCCCCACACCCCACCCAGCGTAGACGACGGCCTCTTTGTGCTCCAATAAAGACATGGAGTTGTTACCCCAGTGTCCATGTGCTACCCCCAGGAAATCCTAGAGGACCCCGGCAATGGCTGAGCTCCATGCCCGGGAGCAGCCCACGGTGTGGGCAGGCAGGAGCCAGGCAGGGGCTGCTGTGACCAGCGGCGGGGCCCCGAGGGGCTGGGGGAGCCTGTGCTGAGCGTGCCAGAGCTGAGAGCACATTTCCTTCAGTGGCATCACCTGGGCATGGAGCTCCTGCAGTGGCACAGCCCAGAAAAGAGGGAAGGCATCAAGGGCATCTCCAGAGGCACAGCCTGACCAGCAATGGCGGCAGGCAAAACAAAGCTCCTCCTTCTTAATTAACACACACTCGATCGGACCGAACTGATGGGCCATCAGCAATCCAGGGTGCTGCACAGGTTCTGCTCCTCTGGGCCAGGGGCAGGACGGAAGGGATGAGGAAGAGCCACGGGGCCCGACAGGGCTAATGAACAGCGCCGGAGGCACAATAGCCCACCTGCAACTACATTTGATTCCCAGGTCAAAACACTCCTCCATCGGAGCACGGACAGCCCCGCAGGCAGCGCCCGGGAATGGCAGAGGAGCCGTGGGGAGCCGCGCTCTGCGCCGCGCTCTCCCCACAGAACGAGGCTCCCAGGGAGCACCCGCCTCCTGCGCGGCCTTGGCAACGCCCAGCGGGATTCGGGGAACTCAACTTGCCAGGGAGAAAAACAATTCAGAGGACACTTGTTCAGGCCTTTTAAAAGGTTCATTGAGAAACATCTTAAAATCCCAGGCTAAATCGTGTGGTTTAATGTGTGTTCTCCTTGAAGACGCTTTGATTGTAACTCCCAGTGGTGCCGGGCCGTGTCCCAGCCAGCACCCACACCCAGGAGCTCCCATGTCTGCAGCACGGCTGAATTTGGGACTTGACATTGCTATTGCAGGTAGAACCATGAAATGTCTCATTTGTCCAATGTCATATAACTCAATTCTTGTGAAGAAAAACAGACAGGCAGGATATAGCTGCCTGGCAGGACATGCTCTCCTTACTGGGAGGGCACCTCTTCAGATCCATTCCCACAAAATCCTGCCCCAACCTTGAGCTCACAATAGGCTCTGAGGTGACAGCAGGCTCAGGTCACAGCAGGCTCTGAGGTCACAGCAGGCTCTGATGTCAGAGCAGGTTCTGAGGTCACAGCAGGCTCTGAGGTCACAGCAGGCTCTGAGGTCACAGCAGGCTGAGCTGACAGCAGGCTCTGAGGTCACAGAGGCCCCAGAGCCCCGTGGTTGCACAGCACCACAAGGACCCAGCAGTCAGTCCCTGACCACAACTGCTGTGGCAGCAGCGGCGGCAGCAGCAGCGGTGCTGACATTGGGGACAGCGGTGCTGACGTTGGGACAGCGGTGTCAGGACAGTGGTGGCAGCAAGAGCTGGGAACTGGCACAGGGCAAGGCACCATGGCCCTTGCTCTGCGCCTCTTCCTCCTGCTCCTGCTGGCAGTGGCCCTGCCTGCCAGGGCAGCCCAGGCTGCTCCATGGCCAGCACAAGGAGCAGGTGAGCCGGGGCCTGGCTCCCCTTTCCCGGGACAGGGCTCCCTTCTCCTTGGGATGCCTTGGGGATGGTTTTCCCCAGGCTTTAAGGGAGGGTTTGCTCTGGGAGGGAGAGAGCTCCAATGGGGCAAGGGCTGCCTCAGTTTTGTCTCCAGGGATGCTGCACAGGGGCTGCAATGAGTGTGGAGTGTGAGCAGAGGCAGCCCAGAGCTCCCCAGGCCCCTGGGCAGCTTTGGCCATGTCCATTGACATCTGCCTCCCATGGCCTGACCCAACCCTCTTGCAGTGCCCAGTTCCCCAAGGCAGAGGGGCATCCCAGCACACCACGGAAATGCTTCTGATCTCTGCTCCCTTCTAGACTGGGAACGTGATACAGATTATGTGGAAGCCCTGGTGAAGAATGGTTTGCAGTTCTTTCAGGATATTGAAGGCAAGTTCAGAGGGTGCCTTTCCTGACAGAATAATCCGTGTCAGTGTGGCAAGAGCTCACTCATGTGCCATTGCCCTTAACATGCTCTCAGGGTTGAAGGATTCTGGAATTTTTGCCCTGCTCCCTTCTGGAGCCCTGAGTGATCCCACAGCATGGCTGTCAGGGGCAGGAAGGAGCATTTAGCTGTCAATGCTCTTGCCGTGTGCAATGCCAGTGTGTCCTTCCGTGTGCTCTGTGCAGCCACGGAGAAGAGCAGAGAGGGAAGGGGCCGGGCCCGGGGCTGTGCCCCGGGGCTGTGCCTTGGGTGGCTCCTTTGGCAGCCCCAGGGAGCCTGAGGAACTCCTGCAGTGCCACGGGAGCTCTTCTCTCCTGCCTTTCTTTGCAGCCAAGTCCCTTCGCCAAGGTGATCTGGCTTCCGAAGCGATGTCCAAGACTGAGACTGTAGGAGATGCTGAGGGTAGGTCAAGGCTTTTCCTTCTGGAAGAGCTGCCACCTCAGAGCCCAGAGCTCGGCCAGGGGGGCAGCGCTGCAGGTGCCAGGACAGAGCCGTGCCCATGTGTGCCCTCACTGTGCACGATCCTCTCACTGCTCCTGTGGCTCAGTGCTGCCCATGCAGATCGGCAGAGGTGACAGAAGCTTCTGTGGCTGTTCCGTTGCAGGTGTGTCTGCAGGGAAGACTTCTGCAGCTCCTTTGGTGGATGCAGCACACAAGCCCAGCTCCCGTCGCAGGGGTGAGTTGTGTGTCCCTTCTGACCCCACAGGCTGAGCCCTGGGTCTGTGGGATCTGTTCCTTGAAAATGCAAATACTTTGCCCTAAGGTCCTCCAACAGGGAGGTACAAAGCTACAAGACCCAAGAGACCCCAGGAGTCATCTGAACTCATCAGGCAAACATTGAAGGAAATGCTGCAGGGAGGACCAGGTGGGTGCATGTCCCTGAGCCTTCCCCTGACACTCAGCACTCGGGGCCTTTCTCTGCACATCTGGACACGCCGTGCCCGGCACAGCGGGAAGGGATCCATGGCAGCCTCGCTGCCCCACTGCTGCTTTCACACCCTGCAGGGCTGTTTCCCAGCCTGGCCTGGCTGCAGCTTCTCCCCAGCTCAGCAGGAAGGCATTGGACATCAGCTGACAGGGAGCCCAATCTGCACCACGGGCCATGCACACCCTGAGATCCCTGCAATTTCCGGGGCCCCAGGAAGATAGGA
Source organism: Zosterops lateralis (assembly GCF_965231275.1). Lineage (NCBI taxonomy): Eukaryota > Metazoa > Chordata > Aves > Passeriformes > Zosteropidae > Zosterops > Zosterops lateralis. The sequence goes on along the minus strand of NC_139771.1, from coordinate 8,663,760 downwards.
AGGGTGGCTGTTTCAATGAGGGATAGTCGTTGGTCTGCCTGAAGATCCTGGGAATCTTCCTGATCCTTATCAGTGTCTTTGACAAGCATTGCCTCCTGAAGATGCCCCCTGTCCAATGGGCAACACCTCCATCTGATCTGGCTGTGCTTTTCCTTTCTCCAGAAGTGGACAGAGAGGATGTGCTGAAGGCAAGGTCTCCCGGAGGAAGCAGTGGCTCCGTTCCAGCCTCTGCTGCAGGAAGGGAGGCGATGCCGGGCACAGACACAGGAGGTAATTGCTCCTCTGGGTCTGAGCCCTGCTGAGGCTGGAGCTGCCACCTCTGCTGCTTGGTAGTGCCTGCCCTCCAGGGATGCTGCCCAGGGGCTGCAAAGAGTGTGGAGAGTGAGCAGAGGCAGCCCAGAGTTCCTCAGGCCCCTGGGCAGCTTTGGCCATGTCCACTGACATCCGCCTCCCACAGCTTGACACGACCCCCTTGCAGTGCCCAGTTCCCTAAGGCAGAAGGGGACCCAGGAATGCCCTGAACAAGGTTCTCATCTCTGCTCCTTTGTAGATGAGGCTCCTGGGGAGGCTTCTCCATTAACTTGGCTGGATAAAGTTTCAAAGCCCTTGGAGCTTCTCGTAGGTATGTTCTCAGTGTCCCACCAAGCAATAATCATTGACAACCTGGAAGCAACCTGATGACAGAAATTTCATTGGCTGTTGAGTTACAGGTGTGACTGAAGGGAGGAATTCGGCACCTCCTTTCCTGATTGCTTCAGGCAAGCGCAGCTCCCGTCACAGGGGTGAGCCGTGTGTCCCTGCTGATCCGACAGGCTGAACCCTGGGTTTGTGGGATCCATTCCTGTAAAAATGGAACTATTTTCCTTTAAGGTCCTCCAACAGAAAAGTACAAACATAGACAAGAGAAGGAATTGCTTGGGTCAGACAACAACCTGAAACAAATTGTGGAAATGCTGCAGAGAGGACCAGGTGGGTGCATGTCCCTGAGCCTTCCCCTGACACGCAGCACCCGGGGCCTTTCTCTGCACATCTGGACACGCCGTACCCGACACAGCGGGAAGGGATCCATGGCAGCCTCGCTGCCCCACTGCTGATTTCACACCCTGCAGGGCTGTTTCCCAGCCTGGCCTGGCTGCAGCTTCCACCCAGCTCTGCAGGAAGGCATTGGGCATCAGCTGAAAGGGAACCCAAACTGCACCACAGGACATGGCACACCCTGAGAGCCCTGCAATTTCCAGGGCTCCAGGCAGATCAGAAAGGGAAGAGAGAGTGTCCTGGCCCAGCCCCAATACCTGGGCATTTTCCTTATCCATGTCTATGCCAAATATTGCCTCCTGAGGATGCCAGCACCCAAATCGAGAACAGTTATATCTGATCCAGCTCTCTCCCTTCCTTTCTCAAGTGATGGACCTAGAGCTTCTGTGGAAGGTGGCTTTTCCCACAAGAAGCAGTCAATCATTGACATCCTCTGCTTCAAGAAGGAATGCAATGCCAGACATAGACACGGACAGAGACAGAGGCAGAGACAGAGAAAGAGACACAGACACAGACACAGTTACTGGAGGTAATTGCTGTGCCAGGCTCAGCCCTCTCTGGGGCTGTGTGGCAGCAGCTCTTCCCCCAGCACCCACCCTTGCATGGCCCGGCAAAAGCCAAAGCTGGAGGCTCCTGGGCTTGGAGGCCTCTGGAGCTCGTTGACAGCCCCTGGGAAAGGGCACTGGTGCCCCAAGGTCCCTCCCGCTGCAGCTGCTCCCAGAGCTGGCCCTGAGTGCCCAGAGGCCCAAGGCACAGGAGCAGCCCCAAGTGGGAGCCCTGCCCTGAGCCCAGGACCAGAGCCAGCCCTGGCACACAGTGGAAATGGATCCCATCTTGGTTTGTTTCTAGACGGGGTTCCTGGGGAGGCTTCTCCAGTAGTCTGGAGGTATGAAGTTTTGAAGCCCTCCAGGCCTCCTGCAGGTATGTTCTCACTGTCCCACCAAGGAATAATCATTGTCAACCTGTCAGGAACCAGCTGACAGAATCTCCTCTGGCTCTTCAGTTACAGGTGTGTCTGCAGAGAGGACTTCTCCAGCCCCAAGGCTGTATGCTACGCACAAGCCCACCTCCCACGGCAGTGGTGAGTAGTGTGCCGCACAGGCTGAGCCCTGCTTCTGTGCAATCCATTCCTCAGAAATGGAACTACTTTTTGTTAAGGTCCTACAACAGGAAAGACCGAACACAGAGCAGACAAGAAATGCCTGGGGCCATTTGAAGTCATGTGGCAAATGCTGAAGGAAATGCTGCAGGGAGGACCAGGTGGGTGCATGTCCCTGAGCCTTCCCCTGACACTCAGCACCCGGGGCCTTTCTCTGCACATCTGGACACGCCGTGCCCGGCACAGCGGGAAGGGAGCTGCCCCACTGCTGCTTTCACACCCTGCAGGGCTGTTTCCCAGCCTGGCCTGGCTGCAGCTTCTCCCCAGCTCAGCAGGAAGGCATTGGGCATCAGCTGACAGGGAGCCCAATCTGCACCATGGGCCATGCACACCCTGAGATCCCTGCAATTTCCGGGGCCCTGGGTAGATCAGAAAGGGCAGCTCTTTGGAGAAGTGAGGCCCAGCCCCAAGAACCTCGGCCTTTCCTGATCCTTATCAGTGTCTTTGACAAGCATTGCCTCCTGAAGACGCCCCCTGACCAATGGGGAGCACCTCCATCTGATCCGGCTGTGCTTTTCCTTTCTCCAGAAGTGGACAGAGAGGATGTGCTGAAGGCAAGGTCTCCCGGAGGAAGCAGTGGCTTCGTTCCAGCCTCTGCTGCAGGAAGGGAGGAGAACGGAGACACAGAGAGAGTGACAGACACAGGCACAGACAGGGACACAGATACAGAGATGGACATGGACATGGACACAGGCATGAAAACAGACCCCGACACAGTTACACAATGTAATTGCTGTGCCAGGCTCAGCCTTCTCTGGGGCTGTGTGGCAGCAGCTCTTCCCCAAGCACCCAATGGCCCAGCAGCAGCCAAAGCTGGAGGCTCCTGGGCTTGGAGGTCTCTGGAGCTTGTTGGCAGCCCCTGGGAAAGGGCACTGGTGCCCAAGGTCCCTCCTGCTGCCAAGGGGTGGCAAGGTGCCTGCAGGCCCCAGCTCTGGGGGAAACAGAGAACGTCCTGCCCGTGTGCACCGTGCTGCCAGCTCAGCAGTTGGGCACAGCACAGGCTCACACTCCCCATTGCTCCCACAGATGCAGCCCTCACCACAACACATGTTCCCGACTCCCAGAAGGGCATTTTAAGCGCTGTCTGTCAGGGAACACGGTGTTTGCTTGAGTTAATGGCCATTGTGGCTGGTGGGGAGCTAGTCATCATGTTGTGCTGTGTTGGAATCTGGTATTGCTGGAAGAGGAAACGGTGAGTGTTTTGTTCATCTGTCCCTCAAACAGCTTCTTTTGAAAGTCTACTGTAGGCAGGAAACATTCCCAGTTGAGAATGCTGTGGAGTTGTGGATAGGCAGTGGTTGTCCAAATAACTGCTGATGGTTCTGCTGCAGCCCAGTGCTTTCATTGGCCTTTTAATTGCTGGGCCTTGTCCTGGGGAGCCCGCCGGGGCTGCAGCCTCTGCTGGCTCCCACTGAGGCTGCCTGGCCAAGAGCAGCCCCAGGGGCAGTGGGCAGAGGCAAAGCAAGGTGGGCAGGAGAAAGAGCAGGGCCCAGATTGCCCTGGAAAGGCAGAGGCGCTCTGGGGCCCACTCCTGGCCAGGGACCCTGCCCAGAGCCATCCCCTGCTGGCCGGGGCCTTGAGGGACAGCTGTGCAGCTGGGCCAAGCTGTGCCAGCAGCTGCAGCCGTGCTGGGGAGCCCTGCCAGCCCTGGGCCTTGCTGTGCAGGAGGGTCCCTGTGCCAGCACCAGCTGAGCCTTCAGACACCTCCTCTCTCCACAGGAGCGCCCCACAAGAGCATTTGGAGGGCAGTGGCTGGAGATCATATCTGGAGAGCTTAAGCAGCTCCTCCAGCAGTAATGAGGGCCTGTGCAGCCCTTTCAAGATCTTCACAAAGAGGACCCCAGAGTAGTCATCGAGAAAGAGAAACTTCTTATTCCTGTAGAATCCCACTGCCACTTCCTCCCCTCATAGGTATCCCCAAACTGCCTTCACTCCCTTCTTTGATTTCACTCTGTCCTGTCCCAGCCCATTCCCTAGTTCTTCTAGAGACCCCAGGACCAAGCCAGCATGCTCCAGCCTCAGCTGAGACCAACATGGCCCTTCCCTCTGCACCTGTGCCCTCTGGTCCTACCCTCTAAATGACACTGAGGGTGACCTCCCCACACCCCACCCAGCATAGACGACGGCCTCTTTGTGTTCCAATAAAGACATGGAGTTGTTACCCCAGTGTCCGTGTGCTGCCCCCAGCAAATCCTAGAGGACCCCGGCACTGGCTGAGCTCCATGCCTGGGAGCAGCCCACGGTGTGGGCAGGCAGGAGCCAGGCAGGGGCTGCTGTGACCAGCGGCGGGGCCCCGAGGGGCTGGGGGAGCCTGTGCTGAGCGTGCCTGAGCTGAGGGCACATTTCCTTCAGTGCCATCACCTGGGCATGGAGCTCCTGCAGTGGCACAGCCCAGAAAAGAGGGAAGGCATCAAGGGCATCTCCAGAGGCACAGCCTGACCAGCAATGGCGGCAGGCAAAACAAAGCTCCTCCTTCTTAATTAACACACACTCGATCGGACCGAACTGATGGGCCATCAGCAATCCAGGGTGCTGCACAGGGTCTGCTCCTCTGGGCCAGGGGCAGGACGGAAGGGATGAGGAAGAGCCACGGGGCCCGACAGGGCTAATGAACAGCGCCGGAGGCACAATAGCCCAGCTGCAACTTTGATTTCCAGGTCAAAACACTCGGCATAGCTGGGCTGGGCTGGGCTGGCGTTCCCCGTAAGGCACCTGGGGGCTTTGGAGTCCCCATGAGGTGCACGGGGGCTGGGGTCCCTTGTGAGACACACAGGGGTATTTTAGTTCCCTCTGAGGTATGGAGGGCACTGGGGGTCCCCTGTAAGGCATGCAAGGATTTGGAATCCTGTGTGAGGCATGCAGGCGGTTTGGGATCTCTCCCAAGCTGTGCAGGGTGCTGGGGTCTCTCCTGAGGCACATGAGGGGGGCTTGGGGCTCTCATTTCACATGTGGAGAGGGCTGTGGACTCCCATAAGCGCGCCGGTGCTTTGGTCCCTCCCGCTGCTCGCAGCGGGGACTGGAGTCTTTTCTGAGGCCCGCAGGGGACGGGGTCCCTCCCCGGGCTCTCTCCGGGTCCCTGAGGGGCCCGGCGGGCTCGGCGCTGCCGCCGTGCCGGCCCGGTGAGGGCCCAAGGCGACGCTGCCCCGCCGGGCCCCGCTGCACGGGCACGGCACGGGCGGTGCTGAGCGCCGGGCAGGCGGCCCCCGAGCCCCCGGCCCTGCCTCCATCGGAGCACGGACAGCCCCGCAGGCAGCACCCGGGAATGGCAGAGGAGCCGTGGGGAGCCGCGCTCTGCGCCGCGCTCTCCCCACAGAACGAGGCTCCCAGGGAGCACCCGCCTCCTGCGCGGCCTTGGCAACGCCCAGCGGGATTCGGGGAACTCAACTTGCCAGGGAGAAAAACAATTCAGAGGACACTTGTTCAGGCCTTTTAAAAGGTTAATTGAGAAACATCTTAAAATCCCAGGCTAAATCGTGTGGTTTAATGTGTGTTCTCCTTGAAGACGCTTTGATTGTAACTCCCAGTGGTGCCGGGCCGTGTCCCAGCCAGCACCCACACCCAGGAGCTCCCATGTCTGCAGCACGGCTGAATTTGGGACTTGACATTGCTATTGCACGTAGAACCATGAAATGTCTCATTTGTCCAATGTCATATAACTCAATTCTTGTGAAGAAAAACAGACAGGCAGGATATAGCTGCCTGGCAGGACATGCTCTCCTTACTGGGAGGGCACCTCTTCAGATCCATTCCCACAAAATCCTGCCCCAACCTTGAGCTCACAATAGGCTCTGAGGTTACAGCAGGCTCAGGTCACAGCAGACTGAAGTCAGAGCAGGCTCTGAGGTCACAGCAGACTGAAGTCAGAGCAGGCTCTGAGGTCACAGCAGGCTCAGAGGTCACAGCAGGCTCTGATGTCAGAGCAGGTTCTGAGGTCACAGCAGGCTCTGATGTCAGAGCAGGTTCTGAGGTCACAGCAGGCTCAGAGGTCACAGCAGGCTGAGCTGACAGCAGGCTCTGAGGTCACAGCAGGCTCAGAGGTCACAGCAGGCTCTGAGGTCACGGCAGGCTCAGAGGTCACAGCAGGCTCTGAGGTCACGGCAGGCTCAGAGGTGACAGCAGGCTGAGCTGACAGCAGGCTCTGAGGTCACGGCAGGCTCAGAGGTCACAGCAGGCTCAGAGGTCACAGCAGGCTCTGAGGTCACAGCAGGCTCAGAGGTCACAGCAGGCTCTGAGGTCACGGCAGGCTCAGAGGTGACAGCAGGCTGAGCTGACAGCAGGCTCTGAGGTCACGGCAGGCTCAGAGGTCACAGCAGGCTCTGAGGTCACGGCAGGCTCTGAGGTGACAGCAGGCTCAGAGGTCACAGCAGGCTCTGAGGTCACGGCAGGCTCAGAGGTCACAGCAGGCTCAGAGGTCACAGCAGGCTCTGAGGTCACGGCAGGCTCAGAGGTCACGGCAGGCTGAGCTGACAGCAGGCTCTGAGGTCACAGAGGCCCCAGAGCCCCGTGGTTGCACAGCACCACAAGGACCCAGCAGTCAGTCCCTGAACACAACTGCTGTGGCAGCAGCGGCGGCAGCAGCAGCGGTGCTGACATTGGGGACAGCGGTGCTGACATTGGACAGCGGAGTCAGGAAAGCGGTGAAGGACAGTGGTGGCAGCAAGAGCTGGGAACTGGCACAGGGCAAGGCACCATGGCCCTTGCTCTGCGCCTCTTCCTCCTGCTCCTGCGGGCAGTGGCCCTGCCTGCCAGGGCAGCCAGGCTGCTCCATGGCCAGCGCGGGGAGCAGGTGAGCCGGGGCCTGGCTCCCCATTTCCAGAGAAAGCAGTGGCTTGGTGGCAGCCCATGCTGCAGGAAGGGAGGAGAACGGAGACACAGAGAGAGAGACAGACACAGGCACAGACAGGGACACAGATCCCGAGATGGACATGGACATGGACACAGGCATGAAAGCAGACCCAGACACAGTTACAGAAGGTAATTGCTGTGCCAGGCTCAGCCTTCTCTGGGGCTGTGTGGCAGCAGCTCTTCCCCCAGCACCCACCCTTGCATGGCCCAGCAGCAGCCAAAGCTGGAGGCTCCTGGGCCTGGAGGCCTCTGGAGCTTGTTGGCAGCCCCTGGGAAAGGGCACTGGTGCCCAAGGTCCCTCCTGCTGCCAAGGGGCGGCAAGGTGCCTGCAGGCCCCAGCTCTGGGGGAAACAGAGAACGTCCTGCCCATGTGCACTGTGCTGCCAGCTCAGCAGTTGGGCACAGCACAGCCTCACACTCCCCATTGCTCCCACAGATGCAGCCCTCACCACAACACGTGTTCCCGACTCCCAGAAGGGCATTTTAAGCGCTGTCTGTCAGGGAACACGGTGTTTGCTTGAGTTAATGGCCATTGTGGCTGGTGGGGAGCTAGTCATCATGTTGTGCTGTGTTGGAATCTGGTATTGCTGGAAGAGGAAACGGTGAGTGTTTTGTTCATCTGTCCCTCAAACAGCTTCTTTTGAAAGTCTATTGTAGGCAGGAAACATTCCCAGTTGAGAATGCTGTGGAGTTGTGGATAGTCAGTGGTTATCCAAATAACTGCTGACAGTTCTGCTGCTGCCCAGTGCTTTCATTGGCCTCTTAATTGCTGGGCCTTGTCCTGGGGAGCCCGCCGGGGCTGCAGCCTCTGCTGGCTCCCACTGAGGCTGCCTGGCCAAGAGCAGCCCCAGGGGCAGTGGGCAGAGGCAAAGCAAGGTGGGCAGGAGAAAGAGCAGGGCCCAGATTGCCCTGAAAGGCAGAGGCGCTCTGGGGCCCACTCCTGGCCAGGGACCCTGCCCAGAGCCATCCCCTGCTGGCCGGGGCCTTGAGGGGCAGCTGTGCAGCTGGGCCAAGCTGTGCCAGCAGCTGCAGCCGTGCTGGGGAGCCCTGCCAGCCCTGGGCCTTGCTGTGCAGGAGGGTCCCTGTGCCAGCACCAGCTGAGCCTTCAGACACCTCCTCTCTCCACAGGAGCGCCCCACAAGAGCATTTGGAGGGCAGTGGCTGGAGATCATATCTGGAGAGCTTAAGCAGCTCCTCCAGCAGTAATGAGGGCCTGTGCAACCCTTTCAAGATCTTCACAAAGAGGACCCCAGAGCAGTCTTCGACAAAGGGAAACTTTGTATTCCTGTAGAATCCCACTGCCACTTCCTCCCCTCATAGGTATCCCCAAACTGCCTTCACTCCCTTCTTTGATTTCACTCTGTCCTGTCCCAGCCCATTCCCTAGTTCTTCTAGAGACCCCAGGACCAAGCCAGCATGCTCCAGCCTCAGCTGAGACCAACAAGGCCCTTCCCTCTGCACCTGTGCCCTCTGGTCCTGCCCTCTAAATAACACTGAAGGTGACCTCCCCACACCCCACCCAGCGCAGAGAACGGCCTCTTCTTCTCTTCCAGTAAAGACATGGAGTTGCTACCCCCAGTGTCCGTGTGCCGCCCCCAGGAAATCCTAGAGGACCCCGGCACTGGCTGAGCTCCATGCCCGGGAGCAGCCCACGGTGTGGGCAGGCAGGAGCCAGGCAGGGGCTGCTGTGACCAGCGGCGGGGCCCCGAGGGGCTGGGGGAGCCTGTGCTGAGCGTGCCTGAGCTGAGGGCACATTTCCTTCAGTGCCATCACCTGGGCATGGAGCTCCTGCAGTGGCACAGCCCAGAAAAGAGGGAAGGCATCAAGGGCATCTCCAGAGGCACAGCCTGACCAGCAATGGCAGCAGGCAAAACAAAGCTCCTCCTTCTTAATTAACACACACTCGATCGGACCGAACTGATGGGCCATCAGCAATCCAGGGTGCTGCACAGGGTCTGCTCCTCTGGGCCAGGGGCAGGACGGAAGGGATGAGGAAGAGCCACGGGGCCCGACAGGGCTAATGAACAGCGCCGGAGGCACAATAGCCCAGCTGCAACTACGTTTGATTTCCAGGTCAAAACACTCCTCCATCGGAGCACGGACAGCCCCGCAGGCAGCGCCCGGGAATGGCAGAGGAGCCGTGGGGAGCCGCGCTCTGCGCCGCGCTCTCCCCACAGAACGAGGCTCCCAGGGAGCACCCGCCTCCTGCGCGGCCTTGGCAACGCCCAGCGGGATTCGGGGAACTCAACTTGCCAGGGAGAAAAACAATTCAGAGGACACTTGTTCAGGCCTTTTAAAAGGTTCATTGAGAAACATCTTAAAATCCCAGGCTAAATCGTGTGGTTTAATGTGTGTTCTCCTTGAAGACGCTTTGATTGTAACTCCCAGTGGTGCCGGGCCCTGTCCCAGCCAGCACCCACACCCAGGAGCTCCCATGTCTGCAGCACGGCTGAATTTGGGACTTGACATTGCTATTGCACGTAGAACCATGAAATGTCTCATTTGTCCAATGTCATATAACTCAATTCTTGTGAAGAAAAACAGACAGGCAGGATATAGCTGCCTGGCAGGACATGCTCTCCTTACTGGGAGGGCACCTCTTCAGATCCATTCCCACAAAATCCTGCCCCAACCTTGAGCTCACAATAGGCTCTGAGGTGACAGCAGGCTCAGGTCACAGCAGGCTCTGAGGTCACAGCAGGCTCTGATGTCAGAGCAGGTTCTGAGGTGACAGCAGGCTCTGAGGTCACAGCAGGCTCTGATGTCATGGCAGGCTCTGAGGTCACAGCAGGCTCTGAGGTCACAGCAGACTGAAGTCAGAGCAGGCTGAGCTGACAGCAGGCTCTGAGGTCACAGAGGCCCCAGAGCCCCGTGGTTGCACAGCACCACAAGGACCCAGCAGTCAGTCCCTGACCACAACTGCTGTGGCAGCAGCGGCGGCAGCAGCAGCGGTGCTGACACTGGGGACAGCGGTGTCGGGAAAGCGGTGGCAGCAAGAGCTGGGCACTGGTGTGGAGATGTGTGGGCGATTTCCAATGATCATTCTTATGTTATTTGTGCTGTTTTATAATGTTAAAGGTATTACAGTTGTGAAGTGGTTTTCCCCTTCTCCTCTCCTTCCTTGGTTCCTCCCTAAGTTGTTTACTCAAAGTTCGTTTTATGTCAGTCATTAAGTTATATAACTCCTGGTTCTGTCCATCACTTGCAGGCCTCTCTCCTGTCTACAAACTTCTAGGCTAGGCCCGGGGTGATTAGATAGAATCAGGGGTTCCCCCACCCCTAAGTTAAGTTATTGGATGTTTGTATGATTGATATATGTTGAGCCACTTCCCTTACCCCTGTGATTGCTCCCTGCTCTACCCACCCCTTGTGAACCACCCCCTGTTAAAAGAGACCGCACACAGGGTTCTGGTGTCTCTTCGGAGCACCGGCCCAGAGGAATAAACCTCTCTGTTGCTGCTATCTGGACAGTCCCGTCTCTTCCTTCGCTCACGCCTTAGCTGTGGTCCCGCTTGGCAGACTAAAAGGCCCCCGTGTTGTGGCGGAGTCAGGGCTGAACAGTGCCGGCAGCACTTGGGCGGACAGCCACCCCATCGCAGGCCCTTCCCTCTGCACCTGTGCCCTCTGGTCCTGCCCTCTATATAACACTGAAGGTGACCTCCCCACACCCCACCCAGCGTAGACGACGGCCTCTTTGTGTTCTAATAAAGACATGGAGTTGCTACCCCCAGTGTCCGTGTGCCGCCCCCAGCAAATCCTAGAGGACCCCGGCACTGGCTGAGCTCCATGCCCGGGAGCAGCCCACGGTGTGGGCAGGCAGGAGCCAGGCAGGGGCTGCTGTGACCAGCGGCGGGGCCCCGAGGGGCTGGGGGAGCCTGTGCTGAGCGTGCCTGAGCTGAGGGCACATTTCCTTCAGTGCCATCACCTGGGCATGGAGCTCCTGCAGTGGCACAGCCCAGAAAAGAGGGAAGGCATCAAGGGCACCTCCAGAGGCACAGCCTGACCAGCAATGGCAGCAGGCAAAACAAAGCTCCTCCTTCTTAATTAACACACACTCGATCGGACCGAACTGATGGGCCATCAGCAATCCAGGGTGCTGCACAGGGTCTGCTCCTCTGGGCCAGGGGCAGGACGGAAGGGATGAGGAAGAGCCACGGGGCCCGACAGGGCTAATGAACAGCGCCGGAGGCACAATAGCCCAGCTGCAACTACATTTGATTTCCAGGTCAAAACACTCGGCATAGCTGGGCTGGGCTGGGCTGGCGTTCCCCGTAAGGCACCTGGGGGCTTTGGAGTCCCCCATGAGGTGCACGGGGGCTGGGGTCCCTTGTGAGACACACAGGGGTATTTTAGTTCCCTCTGAGGTATGGAGGGCACTGGGGGTCCCCTGTAAGGCATGCAAGGGATTTGGAATCCTGTGTGAGGCATGCAGGCGGTTTGGGATCTCTCCCAAGCTGTGCAGGGTGCTGGGGTCTCTCCTGAGGCACATGAGGGGGGCTTGGGGCTCTCATTTCACATGTGGAGAGGGCTGTGGACTCCCATAAGCGCGCCGGTGCTTTGGTCCCTCCCGCTGCTCGCAGCGGGGACTGGAGTCTTTTCTGAGGCCCGCAGGGGACGGGGTCCCTCCCCGGGCTCTCTCCGGGTCCCTGAGGGGCCCGGCGGGCTCGGCGCTGCCGCCGTGCCGGCCCGGTGAGGGCCCAAGGCGACGCTGCCCCGCCGGGCCCCGCTGCACGGGCACGGCACGGGCGGTGCTGAGCGCCGGGCAGGCGGCCCCCGAGCCCCCGGCCCTGCCTCCATCGGAGCACGGACAGCCCCGCAGGCAGCGCCCGGGAATGGCAGAGGAGCCGTGGGGAGCCGCGCTCTGCGCCGCGCTCTCCCCACAGAACGAGGCTCCCAGGGAGCACCCGCCTCCTGCGCGGCCTTGGCAACGCCCAGCGGGATTCGGGGAACTCAACTTGCCAGGGAGAAAAACAATTCAGAGGACACTTGTTCAGGCCTTTTAAAAGGTTCATTGAGAAACATCTTAAAATCCCAGGCTAAATCGTGTGGTTTAATGTGTGTTCTCCTTGAAGACGCTTTGATTGTAACTCCCAGTGGTGCCGGGCCGTGTCCCAGCCAGCACCCACACCCAGGAGCTCCCATGTCTGCAGCACGGCTGAATTTGGGACTTGACATTGCTATTGCACGTAGAACCATGAAATGTCTCATTTGTCCAATGTCATATAACTCAATTCTTGTGAAGAAAAACAGACAGGCAGGATATAGCTGCCTGGCAGGACATGCTCTCCTTACTGGGAGGGCACCTCTTCAGATCCATTCCCACAAAATCCTGCCCCAACCTTGAGCTCACAATAGGCTCTGAGGTGACAGCAGGCTCAGGTCACAGCAGACTGAAGTCAGAGCAGGCTCTGAGGTCACGGCAGGCTCAGAGGTCACAGCAGGCTCTGATGTCAGAGCAGGTTCTGAGGTCACAGCAGGCTCTGAGGTCACAGCAGGCTCTGATGTCAGAGCAGGTTCTGAGGTCACAGCAGGCTCTGATGTCATGGCAGGCTCTGAGGTCACAGCAGGCTCTGATGTCAGAGCAGGTTCTGAGGTCACAGCAGGCTCAGAGGTCACAGCAGGCTGAGCTGACAGCAGGCTCTGAGGTCACAGCAGGCTCAGAGGTCACAGCAGGCTCTGAGGTCACGGCAGGCTCAGAGGTCACAGCAGGCTCAGAGGTCACAGCAGGCTCTGAGGTCACAGCAGGCTCAGAGGTCACAGCAGGCTCTGAGGTCACGGCAGGCTCAGAGGTGACAGCAGGCTGAGCTGACAGCAGGCTCTGAGGTCACGGCAGGCTCAGAGGTCACAGCAGGCTCTGAGGTCACGGCAGGCTCAGTGGTCACAGCAGGCTCTGAGGTCACGGCAGGCTCTGAGGTCACAGCAGGCTCAGAGGTCACAGCAGGCTCTGAGGTCACGGCAGGCTCTGAGGTCACGGCAGGCTCAGAGGTCACAGCAGGCTGAGCTGACAGCAGGCTCTGAGGTCACAGCAGGCTCAGAGGTCACAGCAGGCTCTGAGGTCACGGCAGGCTCTGAGGTCACAGCAGGCTCAGAGGTCACGGCAGGCTTAGCTGACAGCAGGCTCTGAGGTCACAGAGGCCCCAGAGCCCCGTGGTTGCACAGCACCACAAGGACCCAGCAGTCAGTCCCTGAACACAACTGCTGTGGCAGCAGCGGCGGCGGCAGCAGCAGCGGTGCTGACATTGGGGACAGCGGTGCTGACATTGGGACAGCGGAGTCAGGAAAGCGGTGAAGGACAGTGGTGGCAGCAAGAGCTGGGAACTGGCACAGGGCAAGGCACCATGGCCCTTGCTCTGCGCCTCTTCCTCCTGCTCCTGCGGGCAGTGGCCCTGCCTGCCAGGGCAGCCCAGGCTGCTCCATGGCCAGCGCGGGGAGCAGGTGAGCCGGGGCCTGGCTCCCCATTTCCAGAGAAAGCAGTGGCTTGGTGGCAGCCCATGCTGCAGGAAGGGAGGAGAACGGAGACACAGAGAGAGAGACAGACACAGGCACAGACAGGGACACAGATCCCGAGATGGACATGGACATGGACACAGGCATGAAAGCAGACCCAGACACAGTTACAGAAGGTAATTGCTGTGCCAGGCTCAGCCTTCTCTGGGGCTGTGTGGCAGCAGCTCTTCCCCCAGCACCCACCCTTGCATGGCCCAGCAGCAGCCAAAGCTGGAGGCTCCTGGGCCTGGAGGCCTCTGGAGCTTGTTGGCAGCCCCTGGGAAAGGGCACTGGTGCCCAAGGTCCCTCCTGCTGCCAAGGGGCGGCAAGGTGCCTGCAGGCCCCAGCTCTGGGGGAAACAGAGAACGTCCTGCCCGTGTGCACCGTGCTGCCAGCTCAGCAGTTGGGCACAGCACAGCCTCACACTCCCCATTGCTCCCACAGATGCAGCCCTCACCACAACACGTGTTCCCGACTCCCAGAAGGGCATTTTAAGCGCTGTCTGTCAGGGAACACGGTGTTTGCTTGAGTTAATGGCCATTGTGGCTGGTGGGGAGCTAGTCATCATGTTGTGCTGTGTTGGAATCTGGTATTGCTGGAAGAGGAAACGGTGAGTGTTTTGTTCATCTGTCCCTCAAACAGCTTCTTTTGAAAGTCTACTGTAGGCAGGAAACATTCCCAGTTGAGAATGCTGTGGAGTTGTGGATAGTCAGTGGTTGTCCAAATAACTGCTGACAGTTCTGCTGCTGCCCAATGCTTTCATTGGCCTCTTAATTGCTGGGCCTTGTCCTGGGGAGCCCGCCGGGGCTGCAGCCTCTGCTGGCTCCCACTGAGGCTGCCTGGCCAAGAGCAGCCCCAGGGGCAGTGGGCAGAGGCAAAGCAAGGTGGGCAGGAGAAAGAGCAGGGCCCAGATTGCCCTGGAAAGGCAGAGGCGCTCTGGGGCCCACTCCTGGCCAGGGACCCTGCCCAGAGCCATCCCCTGCTGGCCGGGGCCTTGAGGGGCAGCTGTGCAGCTGGGCCAAGCTGTGCCAGCAGCTGCAGCCGTGCTGGGGAGCCCTGCCAGCCCTGGGCCTTGCTGTGCAGGAGGGTCCCTGTGCCAGCACCAGCTGAGCCTTCAGACACCTCCTCTCTCCACAGGAGCGCCCCACAAGAGCATTTGGAGGGCAGTGGCTGGAGATCATATCTGGAGAGCTTAAGCAGCTCCTCCAGCAGTAATGAGGGCCTGTGCAACCCTTTCAAGATCTTCACAAAGAGGACCCCAGAGCAGTCTTCGACAAAGGGAAACTTTGTATTCCTGTAGAATCCCACTGCCACTTCCTCCCCTCATAGGTATCCCCAAACTGCCTTCACTCCCTTCTTTGATTTCACTCTGTCCAGTCCCAGCCCATTCCCTAGTTCTTCTAGAGACCCCAGGACCAAGCCAGCATGCTCCAGCCTCAGCTGAGACCAACAAGGCCCTTCCCTCTGCACCTGTGCCCTCTGGTCCTGCCCTCTAAATAACACTGAAGGTGACCTCCCCACACCCCACCCAGCGCAGAGAACGGCCTCTTCTTCTGTTCCAGTAAAGACATGGAGTTGCTACCCCCAGTGTCCGTGTGCCGCCCCCAGGAAATCCTAGAGGACCCCGGCACTGGCTGAGCTCCATGCCCGGGAGCAGCCCACGGTGTGGGCAGGCAGGAGCCAGGCAGGGGCTGCTGTGACCAGCGGCGGGGCCCCGAGGGGCTGGGGGAGCCTGTGCTGAGCGTGCCTGAGCTGAGGGCACATTTCCTTCAGTGCCATCACCTGGGCATGGAGCTCCTGCAGTGGCACAGCCCAGAAAAGAGGGAAGGCATCAAGGGCATCTCCAGAGGCACAGCCTGACCAGCAATGGCAGCAGGCAAAACAAAGCTCCTCCTTCTTAATTAACACACACTCGATCGGACCGAACTGATGGGCCATCAGCAATCCAGGGTGCTGCACAGGGTCTGCTCCTCTGGGCCAGGGGCAGGACGGAAGGGATGAGGAAGAGCCACGGGGCCCGACAGGGCTAATGAACAGCGCCGGAGGCACAATAGCCCAGCTGCAACTACGTTTGATTTCCAGGTCAAAACACTCCTCCATCGGAGCACGGACAGCCCCGCAGGCAGCGCCCGGGAATGGCAGAGGAGCCGTGGGGAGCCGCGCTCTGCGCCGCGCTCTCCCCACAGAACGAGGCTCCCAGGGAGCACCCGCCTCCTGCGCGGCCTTGGCAACGCCCAGCGGGATTCGGGGAACTCAACTTGCCAGGGAGAAAAACAATTCAGAGGACACTTGTTCAGGCCTTTTAAAAGGTTAATTGAGAAACATCTTAAAATCCCAGGCTAAATCGTGTGGTTTAATGTGTGTTCTCCTTGAAGACGCTTTGATTGTAACTCCCAGTGGTGCCGGGCCGTGTCCCAGCCAGCACCCACACCCAGGAGCTCCCATGTCTGCAGCACGGCTGAATTTGGGACTTGACATTGCTATTGCACGTAGAACCATGAAATGTCTCATTTGTCCAATGTCATATAACTCAATTCTTGTGAAGAAAAACAGACAGGCAGGATATAGCTGCCTGGCAGGACATGCTCTCCTTACTGGGAGGGCACCTCTTCAGATCCATTCCCACAAAATCCTGCCCCAACCTTGAGCTCACAATAGGCTCTGAGGTGACAGCAGGCTCAGGTCACAGCAGGCTCTGAGGTCACAGCAGGCTCTGATGTCAGAGCAGGTTCTGAGGTGACAGCAGGCTCTGAGGTCACAGCAGGCTCTGATGTCATGGCAGGCTCTGAGGTCACAGCAGGCTCTGAGGTCACAGCAGACTGAAGTCAGAGCAGGCTGAGCTGACAGCAGGCTCTGAGGTCACAGAGGCCCCAGAGCCCCGTGGTTGCACAGCACCACAAGGACCCAGCAGTCAGTCCCTGACCACAACTGCTGTGGCAGCAGCGGCGGCGGCAGCAGCGGTGCTGACACTGGGGACAGCGGTGTCGGGAAAGCGGTGGCAGCAAGAGCTGGGCACTGGTGTGGAGATGTGTGGGCGATTTCCAATGATCATTCTTATGTTATTTGTGCTGTTTTATAATGTTAAAGGTATTACAGTTGTGAAGTGGTTTTCCCCTTCTCCTCTCCTTCCTTGGTTCCTCCCTAAGTTGTTTACTCAAAGTTCGTTTTATGTCAGTCATTAAGTTATATAACTCCTGGTTCTGTCCATCACTTGCAGGCCTCTCTCCTGTCTACAAACTTCTAGGCTAGGCCCGGGGTGATTAGATAGAATCAGGGGTTCCCCCACCCCTAAGTTAAGTTATTGGATGTTTGTATGATTGATATATGTTGAGCCACTTCCCTTACCCCTGTGATTGCTCCCTGCTCTACCCACCCCTTGTGAACCACCCCCTGTTAAAAGAGACCGCACACAGGGTTCTGGTGTCTCTTCGGAGCACCGGCCCAGAGGAATAAACCTCTCTGTTGCTGCTATCTGGAGAGTCCCGTCTCTTCCTTCGCTCACGCCTTAGCTGTGGTCCCGCTTGGCAGACTAAAAGGCCCCCGTGTTGTGGCGGAGTCAGGGCTGAACAGTGCCGGCAGCACTTGGGCGGACAGCCACCCCATCGCAGGCCCTTCCCTCTGCACCTGTGCCCTCTGGTCCTGCCCTCTATATAACACTGAAGGTGACCTCCCCACACCCCACCCAGCGTAGACGACGGCCTCTTTGTGTTCTAATAAAGACATGGAGTTGCTACCCCCAGTGTCCGTGTGCCGCCCCCAGCAAATCCTAGAGGACCCCGGCACTGGCTGAGCTCCATGCCCGGGAGCAGCCCACGGTGTGGGCAGGCAGGAGCCAGGCAGGGGCTGCTGTGACCAGCGGCGGGGCCCCGAGGGGCTGGGGGAGCCTGTGCTGAGCGTGCCTGAGCTGAGGGCACATTTCCTTCAGTGCCATCACCTGGGCATGGAGCTCCTGCAGTGGCACAGCCCAGAAAAGAGGGAAGGCATCAAGGGCATCTCCAGAGGCACAGCCTGACCAGCAATGGCAGCAGGCAAAACAAAGCTCCTCCTTCTTAATTAACACACACTCGATCGGACCGAACTGATGGGCCATCAGCAATCCAGGGTGCTGCACAGGGTCTGCTCCTCTGGGCCAGGGGCAGGACGGAAGGGATGAGGAAGAGCCACGGGGCCCGACAGGGCTAATGAACAGCGCCGGAGGCACAATAGCCCAGCTGCAACTACGTTTGATTTCCAGGTCAAAACACTCCTCCATCGGAGCACGGACAGCCCCGCAGGCAGCGCCCGGGAATGGCAGAGGAGCCGTGGGGAGCCGCGCTCTGCGCCGCGCTCTCCCCACAGAACGAGGCTCCCAGGGAGCACCCGCCTCCTGCGCGGCCTTGGCAACGCCCAGCGGGATTCGGGGAACTCAACTTGCCAGGGAGAAAAACAATTCAGAGGACACTTGTTCAGGCCTTTTAAAAGGTTCATTGAGAAACATCTTAAAATCCCAGGCTAAATCGTGTGGTTTAATGTGTGTTCTCCTTGAAGACGCTTTGATTGTAACTCCCAGTGGTGCCGGGCCGTGTCCCAGCCAGCACCCACACCCAGGAGCTCCCATGTCTGCAGCACGGCTGAATTTGGGACTTGACATTGCTATTGCACGTAGAACCATGAAATGTCTCATTTGTCCAATGTCATATAACTCAATTCTTGTGAAGAAAAACAGACAGGCAGGATATAGCTGCCTGGCAGGACATGCTCTCCTTACTGGGAGGGCACCTCTTCAGATCCATTCCCACAAAATCCTGCCCCAACCTTGAGCTCACAATAGGCTCTGAGGTGACAGCAGGCTCAGGTCACAGCAGGCTCTGAGGTCACAGCAGGCTCTGATGTCAGAGCAGGTTCTGAGGTGACAGCAGGCTCTGATGTCAGAGCAGGTTCTGAGGTCACAGCAGGCTCTGAGGTCACAGCAGGCTCTGATGTCAGAGCAGGTTCTGAGGTCACAGCAGGCTCTGATGTCATGGCAGGCTCTGAGGTCACAGCAGGCTCTGATGTCAGAGCAGGTTCTGAGGTCACAGCAGGCTCAGAGGTCACAGCAGGCTGAGCTGACAGCAGGCTCTGAGGTCACAGCAGGCTCTGAGGTCACGGCAGGCTCAGAGGTCACAGCAGGCTCTGAGGTCACGGCAGGCTCAGAGGTGACAGCAGGCTGAGCTGACAGCAGGCTCTGAGGTCACGGCAGGCTCAGAGGTCACAGCAGGCTCAGAGGTCACAGCAGGCTCTGAGGTCACAGCAGGCTCTGAGGTCACGGCAGGCTCAGAGGTCACAGCAGGCTCTGAGGTCACGGCAGGCTCAGAGGTCACAGCAGGCTCTGAGGTCACGGCAGGCTCTGAGGTCACGGCAGGCTCAGAGGTCACAGCAGGCTGAGCTGACAGCAGGCTCTGAGGTCACAGCAGGCTCAGAGGTCACAGCAGGCTCTGAGGTCACGGCAGGCTCTGAGGTCACGGCAGGCTCAGAGGTCACAGCAGGCTCTGAGGTCACGGCAGGCTCAGAGGTCACGGCAGGCTGAGCTGACAGCAGGCTCTGAGGTCACAGAGGCCCCAGAGCCCCGTGGTTGCACAGCACCACAAGGACCCAGCAGTCAGTCCCTGAACACAACTGCTGTGGCAGCAGCGGCGGCGGCAGCAGCAGCGGTGCTGACATTGGGGACAGCGGTGCTGACATTGGGACAGTGGAGTCAGGAAAGCGGTGAAGGACAGTGGTGGCAGCAAGAGCTGGGAACTGGCACAGGGCAAGGCACCATGGCCCTTGCTCTGCGCCTCTTCCTCCTGCTCCTGCGGGCAGTGGCCCTGCCTGCCAGGGCAGCCCAGGCTGCTCCATGGCCAGCGCGGGGAGCAGGTGAGCCGGGGCCTGGCTCCCCATTTCCAGAGAAAGCAGTGGCTTGGTGGCAGCCCATGCTGCAGGAAGGGAGGAGAACGGAGACACAGAGAGAGAGACAGACACAGGCACAGACAGGGACACAGATCCCGAGATGGACATGGACATGGACACAGGCATGAAAGCAGACCCAGACACAGTTACAGAAGGTAATTGCTGTGCCAGGCTCAGCCTTCTCTGGGGCTGTGTGGCAGCAGCTCGTCCCCCAGCACCCACCCTTGCATGGCCCAGCAGCAGCCAAAGCTGGAGGCTCCTGGGCCTGGAGGCCTCTGGAGCTTGTTGGCAGCCCCTGGGAAAGGGCACTGGTGCCCAAGGTCCCTCCTGCTGCCAAGGGGCGGCAAGGTGCCTGCAGGCCCCAGCTCTGGGGGAAACAGAGAACGTCCTGCCCGTGTGCACCGTGCTGCCAGCTCAGCAGTTGGGCACATCACAGCCTCACACTCCCCATTGCTCCCACAGATGCAGCCCTCACCACAACACGTGTTCCCGACTCCCAGAAGGGCATTTTAAGCGCTGTCTGTCAGGGAACACGGTGTTTGCTTGAGTTAATGGCCATTGTGGCTGGTGGGGAGCTAGTCATCATGTTGTGCTGTGTTGGAATCTGGTATTGCTGGAAGAGGAAACGGTGAGTGTTTTGTTCATCTGTCCCTCAAACAGCTTCTTTTGAAAGTCTACTGTAGGCAGGAAACATTCCCAGTTGAGAATGCTGTGGAGTTGTGGATAGTCAGTGGTTGTCCAAATAACTGCTGACAGTTCTGCTGCTGCCCAGTGCTTTCATTGGCCTCTTAATTGCTGGGCCTTGTCCTGGGGAGCCCGCCGGGGCTGCAGCCTCTGCTGGCTCCCACTGAGGCTGCCTGGCCAAGAGCAGCCCCAGGGGCAGTGGGCAGAGGCAAAGCAAGGTGGGCAGGAGAAAGAGCAGGGCCCAGATTGCCCTGGAAAGGCAGAGGCGCTCTGGGGCCCACTCCTGGCCAGGGACCCTGCCCAGAGCCATCCCCTGCTGGCCGGGGCCTTGAGGGACAGCTGTGCAGCTGGGCCAAGCTGTGCCAGCAGCTGCAGCCGTGCTGGGGAGCCCTGCCAGCCCTGGGCCTTGCTGTGCAGGAGGGTCCCTGTGCCAGCACCAGCTGAGGCTTCAGACACCTCCTCTCTCCACAGGAGCGCCCCACAAGAGCATTTGGAGGGCAGTGGCTGGAGATCATATCTGGAGAGCTTAAGCAGCTCCTTCAGCAGTAATGAGGGCCTGTGCAACCCTTTCAAGATCTTCACAAAGAGGACCCCAGAGCAGTCTTCGACAAAGGGAAACTTTGTATTCCTGTAGAATCCCACTGCCACTTCCTCCCCTCATAGGTATCCCCAAACTGCCTTCACTCCCTTCTTTGATTTCACTCTGTCCTGTCCCAGCCCATTCCCTAGTTCTTCTAGAGACCCCAGGACCAAGCCAGCATGCTCCAGCCTCAGCTGAGACCAACAAGGCCCTTCCCTCTGCACCTGTGCCCTCTGGTCCTGCCCTCTAAATAACACTGAAGGTGACCTCCCCACACCCCACCCAGCGCAGAGAACGGCCTCTTCTTCTGTTCCAGTAAAGACATGGAGTTGCTACCCCCAGTGTCCGTGTGCCGCCCCCAGGAAATCCTAGAGGACCCCGGCACTGGCTGAGCTCCATGCCCGGGAGCAGCCCACGGTGTGGGCAGGCAGGAGCCAGGCAGGGGCTGCTGTGACCAGCGGCGGGGCCCCGAGGGGCTGGGGGAGCCTGTGCTGAGCGTGCCTGAGCTGAGGGCACATTTCCTTCAGTGGCATCACCTGGGCATGGAGCTCCTGCAGTGGCACAGCCCAGAAAAGAGGGAAGGCATCAAGGGCATCTCCAGAGGCACAGCCTGACCAGCAATGGCAGCAGGCAAAACAAAGCTCCTCCTTCTTAATTAACACACACTCGATCGGACCGAACTGATGGGCCATCAGCAATCCAGGGTGCTGCACAGGGTCTGCTCCTCTGGGCCAGGGGCAGGACGGAAGGGATGAGGAAGAGCCACGGGGCCCGACAGGGCTAATGAACAGCGCCAGAGGCACAATAGCCCAGCTGCAACTACGTTTGATTTCCAGGTCAAAACACTCCTCCATCGGAGCACGGACAGCCCCGCAGGCAGCGCCCGGGAATGGCAGAGGAGCCGTGGGGAGCCGCGCTCTGCGCCGCGCTCTCCCCACAGAACGAGGCTCCCAGGGAGCACCCGCCTCCTGCGCGGCCTTGGCAACGCCCAGCGGGATTCGGGGAACTCAACTTGCCAGGGAGAAAAACAATTCAGAGGACACTTGTTCAGGCCTTTTAAAAGGTTAATTGAGAAACATCTTAAAATCCCAGGCTAAATCGTGTGGTTTAATGTGTGTTCTCCTTGAAGACGCTTTGATTGTAACTCCCAGTGGTGCCGGGCCGTGTCCCAGCCAGCACCCACACCCAGGAGCTCCCATGTCTGCAGCACGGCTGAATTTGGGACTTGACATTGCTATTGCAGGTAGAACCATGAAATGTCTCATTTGTCCAATGTCATATAACTCAATTCTTGTGAAGAAAAACAGACAGGCAGGATATAGCTGCCTGGCAGGACATGCTCTCCTTACTGGGAGGGCACCTCTTCAGATCCATTCCCACAAAATCCTGCCCCAACCTTGAGCTCACAATAGGCTCTGAGGTGACAGCAGGCTCAGGTCACAGCAGACTGAAGTCAGAGCAGGCTCTGAGGTCACGGCAGGCTCAGAGGTCACAGCAGGCTCTGATGTCAGAGCAGGTTCTGAGGTCACAGCAGGCTCTGAGGTCACAGCAGGCTCTGATGTCAGAGCAGGTTCTGAGGTCACAGCAGGCTCTGATGTCATGGCAGGCTCTGAGGTCACAGCAGGCTCTGATGTCAGAGCAGGTTCTGAGGTCACAGCAGGCTCAGAGGTCACAGCAGGCTGAGCTGACAGCAGGCTCTGAGGTCACAGCAGGCTCAGAGGTCACAGCAGGCTCTGAGGTCACGGCAGGCTCAGAGGTCACAGCAGGCTCTGAGGTCACGGCAGGCTCAGAGGTGACAGCAGGCTGAGCTGACAGCAGGCTCTGAGGTCACGGCAGGCTCAGAGGTCACAGCAGGCTCAGAGGTCACAGCAGGCTCTGAGGTCACAGCAGGCTCAGAGGTCACAGCAGGCTCTGAGGTCACAGCAGGCTCAGAGGTGACAGCAGGCTGAGCTGACAGCAGGCTCTGAGGTCACGGCAGGCTCAGAGGTCACAGCAGGCTCTGAGGTCACGGCAGGCTCTGAGGTCACAGCAGGCTCAGAGGTCACAGCAGGCTCTGAGGTCACGGCAGGCTCTGAGGTCACGGCAGGCTCAGAGGTCACAGCAGGCTGAGCTGACAGCAGGCTCTGAGGTCACAGCAGGCTCAGAGGTCACAGCAGGCTCTGAGGTCACGGCAGGCTCTGAGGTCACGGCAGGCTCAGAGGTCACAGCAGGCTGAGCTGACAGCAGGCTCTGAGGTCACGGCAGGCTCAGAGGTCACAGCAGGCTCTGAGGTCACAGCAGGCTCAGAGGTCACGGCAGGCTCAGAGGTCACAGCAGGCTCTGAGGTCACGGCAGGCTCTGAGGTCACGGCAGGCTCAGAGGTCACGGCAGGCTGAGCTGACAGCAGGCTCTGAGGTCACAGAGGCCCCAGAGCCCCGTGGTTGCACAGCACCACAAGGACCCAGCAGTCAGTCCCTGAACACAACTGCTGTGGCAGCAGCGGCGGCAGCAGCAGCGGTGCTGACATTGGGGACAGCGGTGCTGACATTGGGACAGCGGAGTCAGGAAAGCGGTGAAGGACAGTGGTGGCAGCAAGAGCTGGGAACTGGCACAGGGCAAGGCACCATGGCCCTTGCTCTGCGCCTCTTCCTCCTGCTCCTGCGGGCAGTGGCCCTGCCTGCCAGGGCAGCCCAGGCTGCTCCATGGCCAGCGCGGGGAGCAGGTGAGCCGGGGCCTGGCTCCCCATTTCCAGAGAAAGCAGTGGCTTGGTGGCAGCCCATGCTGCAGGAAGGGAGGAGAACGGAGACACAGAGAGAGAGACAGACACAGGCACAGACAGGGACACAGATCCCGAGATGGACATGGACATGGACACAGGCATGAAAGCAGACCCAGACACAGTTACAGAAGGTAATTGCTGTGCCAGGCTCAGCCTTCTCTGGGGCTGTGTGGCAGCAGCTCTTCCCCCAGCACCCACCCTTGCATGGCCCAGCAGCAGCCAAAGCTGGAGGCTCCTGGGCCTGGAGGCCTCTGGAGCTTGTTGGCAGCCCCTGGGAAAGGGCACTGGTGCCCAAGGTCCCTCCTGCTGCCAAGGGGCGGCAAGGTGCCTGCAGGCCCCAGCTCTGGGGGAAACAGAGAACGTCCTGCCCGTGTGCACCGTGCTGCCAGCTCAGCAGTTGGGCACAGCACAGCCTCACACTCCCCATTGCTCCCACAGATGCAGCCCTCACCACAACACGTGTTCCCGACTCCCAGAAGGGCATTTTAAGCGCTGTCTGTCAGGGAACACGGTGTTTGCTTGAGTTAATGGCCATTGTGGCTGGTGGGGAGCTAGTCATCATGTTGTGCTGTGTTGGAATCTGGTATTGCTGGAAGAGGAAATGGTGAGTGTTTTGTTCATCTGTCCCTCAAACAGCTTCTTTTGAAAGTCTACTGTAGGCAGGAAACATTCCCAGTTGAGAATGCTGTGGAGTTGTGGATAGTCAGTGGTTGTCCAAATAACTGCTGACAGTTCTGCTGCTGCCCAGTGCTTTCATTGGCCTTTTAATTGCTGGGCCTTGTCCTGGGGAGCCCGCCGGGGCTGCAGCCTCTGCTGGCTCCCACTGAGGCTGCCTGGCCAAGAGCAGCCCCAGGGGCAGTGGGCAGAGGCAAAGCAAGGTGGGCAGGAGAAAGAGCAGGGCCCAGATTGCCCTGGAAAGGCAGAGGCGCTCTGGGGCCCACTCCTGGCCAGGGACCCTGCCCAGAGCCATCCCCTGCTGGCCGGGGCCTTGAGGGACAGCTGTGCAGCTGGGCCAAGCTGTGCCAGCAGCTGCAGCCGTGCTGGGGAGCCCTGCCAGCCCTGGGCCTTGCTGTGCAGGAGGGTCCCTGTGCCAGCACCAGCTGAGCCTTCAGACACCTCCTCTCTCCACAGGAGCGCCCCACAAGAGCATTTGGAGGGCAGTGGCTGGAGATCATATCTGGAGAGCTTAAGCAGCTCCTCCAGCAGTAATGAGGGCCTGTGCAACCCTTTCAAGATCTTCACAAAGAGGACCCCAGAGCAGTCTTCGACAAAGGGAAACTTTGTATTCCTGTAGAATCCCACTGCCACTTCCTCCCCTCATAGGTATCCCCAAACTGCCTTCACTCCCTTCTTTGATTTCACTCTGTCCTGTCCCAGCCCATTCCCTAGTTCTTCTAGAGACCCCAGGACCAAGCCAGCATGCTCCAGCCTCAGCTGAGACCAACAAGGCCCTTCCCTCTGCACCTGTGCCCTCTGGTCCTGCCCTCTAAATGACACTGAGGGTGACCTCCCCACACCCCACCCAGCGCAGAGAACGGCCTCTTCTTCTGTTCCAGTAAAGACATGGAGTTGCTACCCCCAGTGTCCGTGTGCCGCCCCCAGGAAATCCTAGAGGACCCCGGCACTGGCTGAGCTCCATGCCCGGGAGCAGCCCACGGTGTGGGCAGGCAGGAGCCAGGCAGGGGCTGCTGTGACCAGCGGCGGGGCCCCGAGGGGCTGGGGGAGCCTGTGCTGAGCGTGCCTGAGCTGAGGGCACATTTCCTTCAGTGCCATCACCTGGGCATGGAGCTCCTGCAGTGGCACAGCCCAGAAAAGAGGGAAGGCATCAAGGGCATCTCCAGAGGCACAGCCTGACCAGCAATGGCAGCAGGCAAAACAAAGCTCCTCCTTCTTAATTAACACACACTCGATCGGACCGAACTGATGGGCCATCAGCAATCCAGGGTGCTGCACAGGGTCTGCTCCTCTGGGCCAGGGGCAGGACGGAAGGGATGAGGAAGAGCCACGGGGCCCGACAGGGCTAATGAACAGCGCCGGAGGCACAATAGCCCAGCTGCAACTACATTTGATTTCCAGGTCAAAACACTCCTCCATCGGAGCACGGACAGCCCCGCAGGCAGCGCCCGGGAATGGCAGAGGAGCCGTGGGGAGCCGCGCTCTGCGCCGCGCTCTCCCCACAGAACGAGGCTCCCAGGGAGCACCCGCCTCCTGCGCGGCCTTGGCAACGCCCAGCGGGATTCGGGGAACTCAACTTGCCAGGGAGAAAAACAATTCAGAGGACACTTGTTCAGGCCTTTTAAAAGGTTCATTGAGAAACATCTTAAAATCCCAGGCTAAATCGTGTGGTTTAATGTGTGTTCTCCTTGAAGACGCTTTGATTGTAACTCCCAGTGGTGCCGGGCCGTGTCCCAGCCAGCACCCACACCCAGGAGCTCCCATGTCTGCAGCACGGCTGAATTTGGGACTTGACATTGCTATTGCACGTAGAACCATGAAATGTCTCATTTGTCCAATGTCATATAACTCAATTCTTGTGAAGAAAAACAGACAGGCAGGATATAGCTGCCTGGCAGGACATGCTCTCCTTACTGGGAGGGCACCTCTTCAGATCCATTCCCACAAAATCCTGCCCCAACCTTGAGCTCACAATAGGCTCTGAGGTGACAGCAGGCTCAGGTCACAGCAGGCTCTGATGTCAGAGCAGGTTCTGAGGTGACAGCAGGCTCTGAGGTCACAGCAGGCTCTGATGTCATGGCAGGCTCTGAGGTCACAGCAGACTGAAGTCAGAGCAGGCTGAGCTGACAGCAGGCTCTGAGGTCACAGAGGCCCCAGAGCCCCGTGGTTGCACAGCACCACAAGGACCCAGCAGTCAGTCCCTGACCACAACTGCTGTGGCAGCAGCAGCGGCGGCAGCAGCGGTGCTGACACTGGGGACAGCGGTGTCGGGAAAGCGGTGGCAGCAAGAGCTGGGCACTGGTGTGGAGATGTGTGGGCGATTTCCAATGATCATTCTTATGTTATTTGTGCTGTTTTATAATGTTAAAGGTATTACAGTTGTGAAGTGGTTTTCCCCTTCTCCTCTCCTTCCTTGGTTCCTCCCTAAGTTGTTTACTCAAAGTTCGTTTTATGTCAGTCATTAAGTTATATAACTCCTGGTTCTGTCCATCACTTGCAGGCCTCTCTCCTGTCTACAAACTTCTAGGCTAGGCCCGGGGTGATTGGATAGAATCAGGGGTTCCCCCACCCCTAAGTTAAGTTATTGGATGTTTGTATGATTGATATATGTTGAGCCACTTCCCTTACCCCTGTGATTGCTCCCTGCTCTACCCACCCCTTGTGAACCACCCCCTGTTAAAAGAGACCGCACACAGGGTTCTGGTGTCTCTTCGGAGCACCGGCCCAGAGGAATAAACCTCTCTGTTGCTGCTATCTGGAGAGTCCCGTCTCTTCCTTCGCTCACGCCTTAGCTGTGGTCCCGCTTGGCAGACTAAAAGGCCCCCGTGTTGTGGCGGAGTCAGGGCTGAACAGTGCCGGCAGCACTTGGGCGGACAGCCACCCCATCGCAGGCCCTTCCCTCTGCACCTGTGCCCTCTGGTCCTGCCCTCTATATAACACTGAAGGTGACCTCCCCACACCCCACCCAGCGTAGACGACGGCCTCTTTGTGTTCTAATAAAGACATGGAGTTGCTACCCCCAGTGTCCGTGTGCCGCCCCCAGCAAATCCTAGAGGACCCCGGCACTGGCTGAGCTCCATGCCCGGGAGCAGCCCACGGTGTGGGCAGGCAGGAGCCAGGCAGGGGCTGCTGTGACCAGCGGCGGGGCCCCGAGGGGCTGGGGGAGCCTGTGCTGAGCGTGCCTGAGCTGAGGGCACATTTCCTTCAGTGCCATCACCTGGGCATGGAGCTCCTGCAGTGGCACAGCCCAGAAAAGAGGGAAGGCATCAAGGGCACCTCCAGAGGCACAGCCTGACCAGCAATGGCAGCAGGCAAAACAAAGCTCCTCCTTCTTAATTAACACACACTCGATCGGACCGAACTGATGGGCCATCAGCAATCCAGGGTGCTGCACAGGGTCTGCTCCTCTGGGCCAGGGGCAGGACGGAAGGGATGAGGAAGAGCCACGGGGCCCGACAGGGCTAATGAACAGCGCCGGAGGCACAATAGCCCAGCTGCAACTACATTTGATTTCCAGGTCAAAACACTCGGCATAGCTGGGCTGGGCTGGGCTGGCGTTCCCCGTAAGGCACCTGGGGGCTTTGGAGTCCCCCATGAGGTGCACGGGGGCTGGGGTCCCTTGTGAGACACACAGGGGTATTTTAGTTCCCTCTGAGGTATGGAGGGCACTGGGGGTCCCCTGTAAGGCATGCAAGGGATTTGGAATCCTGTGTGAGGCATGCAGGCGGTTTGGGATCTCTCCCAAGCTGTGCAGGGTGCTGGGGTCTCTCCTGAGGCACATGAGGGGGGCTTGGGGCTCTCATTTCACATGTGGAGAGGGCTGTGGACTCCCATAAGCGCGCCGGTGCTTTGGTCCCTCCCGCTGCTCGCAGCGGGGACTGGAGTCTTTTCTGAGGCCCGCAGGGGACGGGGTCCCTCCCCGGGCTCTCTCCGGGTCCCTGAGGGGCCCGGCGGGCTCGGCGCTGCCGCCGTGCCGGCCCGGTGAGGGCCCAAGGCGACGCTGCCCCGCCGGGCCCCGCTGCACGGGCACGGCACGGGCGGTGCTGAGCGCCGGGCAGGCGGCCCCCGAGCCCCCGGCCCTGCCTCCATCGGAGCACGGACAGCCCCGCAGGCAGCGCCCGGGAATGGCAGAGGAGCCGTGGGGAGCCGCGCTCTGCGCCGCGCTCTCCCCACAGAACGAGGCTCCCAGGGAGCACCCGCCTCCTGCGCGGCCTTGGCAACGCCCAGCGGGATTCGGGGAACTCAACTTGCCAGGGAGAAAAACAATTCAGAGGACACTTGTTCAGGCCTTTTAAAAGGTTCATTGAGAAACATCTTAAAATCCCAGGCTAAATCGTGTGGTTTAATGTGTGTTCTCCTTGAAGACGCTTTGATTGTAACTCCCAGTGGTGCCGGGCCGTGTCCCAGCCAGCACCCACACCCAGGAGCTCCCATGTCTGCAGCACGGCTGAATTTGGGACTTGACATTGCTATTGCACGTAGAACCATGAAATGTCTCATTTGTCCAATGTCATATAACTCAATTCTTGTGAAGAAAAACAGACAGGCAGGATATAGCTGCCTGGCAGGACATGCTCTCCTTACTGGGAGGGCACCTCTTCAGATCCATTCCCACAAAATCCTGCCCCAACCTTGAGCTCACAATAGGCTCTGAGGTGACAGCAGGCTCAGGTCACAGCAGACTGAAGTCAGAGCAGGCTCTGAGGCCACGGCAGGCTCAGAGGTCACAGCAGGCTCTGATGTCAGAGCAGGTTCTGAGGTCACAGCAGGCTCTGAGGTCACAGCAGGCTCTGATGTCAGAGCAGGTTCTGAGGTCACAGCAGGCTCTGATGTCATGGCAGGCTCTGAGGTCACAGCAGGCTCTGATGTCAGAGAAGGTTCTGAGGTCACAGCAGGCTCAGAGGTCACAGCAGGCTGAGCTGACAGCAGGCTCTGAGGTCACAGCAGGCTCAGAGGTCACAGCAGGCTCTGAGGTCACGGCAGGCTCAGAGGTCACAGCAGGCTCTGAGGTCACGGCAGGCTCAGAGGTGACTACAGGCTGAGCTGACAGCAGGCTCTGAGGTCACGGCAGGCTCAGAGGTCACAGCAGGCTCAGAGGTCACAGCAGGCTCTGAGGTCACAGCAGGCTCAGAGGTCACAGCAGGCTCTGAGGTCACGGCAGGCTCAGAGGTGACAGCAGGCTGAGCTGACAGCAGGCTCTGAGGTCACGGCAGGCTCAGAGGTCACAGCAGGCTCTGAGGTCACGGCAGGCTCTGAGGTCACAGCAGGCTCTGAGGTCACGGCAGGCTCAGAGGTCACAGCAGGCTCTGATGTCACGGCAGGCTCTGAGGTCACAGCAGGCTCAGAGGTCACAGCAGGCTCTGAGGTCACGGCAGGCTCTGAGGTCACGGCAGGCTCAGAGGTCACAGCAGGCTGAGCTGACAGCAGGCTCTGAGGTCACAGCAGGCTCAGAGGTCACAGCAGGCTCTGAGGTCACGGCAGGCTCTGAGGTCACGGCAGGCTCAGAGGTCACGGCAGGCTGAGCTGACAGCAGGCTCTGAGGTCACAGAGGCCCCAGAGCCCCGTGGTTGCACAGCACCACAAGGACCCAGCAGTCAGTCCCTGAACACAACTGCTGTGGCAGCAGCGGCGGCGGCAGCAGCAGCGGTGCTGACATTGGGGACAGCGGTGCTGACATTGGGACAGCGGAGTCAGGAAAGCGGTGAAGGACAGTGGTGGCAGCAAGAGCTGGGAACTGGCACAGGGCAAGGCACCATGGCCCTTGCTCTGCGCCTCTTCCTCCTGCTCCTGCGGGCAGTGGCCCTGCCTGCCAGGGCAGCCCAGGCTGCTCCATGGCCAGCGCGGGGAGCAGGTGAGCCGGGGCCTGGCTCCCCATTTCCAGAGAAAGCAGTGGCTTGGTGGCAGCCCATGCTGCAGGAAGGGAGGAGAACGGAGACACAGAGAGAGAGACAGACACAGGCACAGACAGGGACACAGATCCCGAGATGGACATGGACATGGACACAGGCATGAAAGCAGACCCAGACACAGTTACAGAAGGTAATTGCTGTGCCAGGCTCAGCCTTCTCTGGGGCTGTGTGGCAGCAGCTCTTCCCCCAGCACCCACCCTTGCATGGCCCAGCAGCAGCCAAAGCTGGAGGCTCCTGGGCCTGGAGGCCTCTGGAGCTTGTTGGCAGCCCCTGGGAAAGGGCACTGGTGCCCAAGGTCCCTCCTGCTGCCAAGGGGCGGCAAGGTGCCTGCAGGCCCCAGCTCTGGGGGAAACAGAGAACGTCCTGCCCGTGTGCACCGTGCTGCCAGCTCAGCAGTTGGGCACAGCACAGCCTCACACTCCCCATTGCTCCCACAGATGCAGCCCTCACCACAACACGTGTTCCCGACTCCCAGAAGGGCATTTTAAGCGCTGTCTGTCAGGGAACACGGTGTTTGCTTGAGTTAATGGCCATTGTGGCTGGTGGGGAGCTAGTCATCATGTTGTGCTGTGTTGGAATCTGGTATTGCTGGAAGAGGAAACGGTGAGTGTTTTGTTCATCTGTCCCTCAAACAGCTTCTTTTGAAAGTCTACTGTAGGCAGGAAACATTCCCAGTTGAGAATGCTGTGGAGTTGTGGATAGTCAGTGGTTGTCCAAATAACTGCTGACAGTTCTGCTGCTGCCCAGTGCTTTCATTGGCCTCTTAATTGCTGGGCCTTGTCCTGGGGAGCCCGCCGGGGCTGCAGCCTCTGCTGGCTCCCACTGAGGCTGCCTGGCCAAGAGCAGCCCCAGGGGCAGTGGGCAGAGGCAAAGCAAGGTGGGCAGGAGAAAGAGCAGGGCCCAGATTGCCCTGGAAAGGCAGAGGCGCTCTGGGGCCCACTCCTGGCCAGGGACCCTGCCCAGAGCCATCCCCTGCTGGCCGGGGCCTTGAGGGACAGCTGTGCAGCTGGGCCAAGCTGTGCCAGCAGCTGCAGCCGTGCTGGGGAGCCCTGCCAGCCCTGGGCCTTGCTGTGCAGGAGGGTCCCTGTGCCAGCACCAGCTGAGGCTTCAGACACCTCCTCTCTCCACAGGAGCGCCCCACAAGAGCATTTGGAGGGCAGTGGCTGGAGATCATATCTGGAGAGCTTAAGCAGCTCCTCCAGCAGTAATGAGGGCCTGTGCAACCCTTTCAAGATCTTCACAAAGAGGACCCCAGAGCAGTCTTCGACAAAGGGAAACTTTGTATTCCTGTAGAATCCCACTGCCACTTCCTCCCCTCATAGGTATCCCCAAACTGCCTTCACTCCCTTCTTTGATTTCACTCTGTCCTGTCCCAGCCCATTCCCTAGTTCTTCTAGAGACCCCAGGACCAAGCCAGCATGCTCCAGCCTCAGCTGAGACCAACAAGGCCCTTCCCTCTGCACCTGTGCCCTCTGGTCCTGCCCTCTAAATAACACTGAAGGTGACCTCCCCACACCCCACCCAGCGCAGAGAACGGCCTCTTCTTCTGTTCCAGTAAAGACATGGAGTTGCTACCCCCAGTGTCCGTGTGCCGCCCCCAGGAAATCCTAGAGGACCCCGGCACTGGCTGAGCTCCATGCCCGGGAGCAGCCCACGGTGTGGGCAGGCAGGAGCCAGGCAGGGGCTGCTGTGACCAGCGGCGGGGCCCCGAGGGGCTGGGGGAGCCTGTGCTGAGCGTGCCTGAGCTGAGGGCACATTTCCTTCAGTGGCATCACCTGGGCATGGAGCTCCTGCAGTGGCACAGCCCAGAAAAGAGGGAAGGCATCAAGGGCATCTCCAGAGGCACAGCCTGACCAGCAATGGCAGCAGGCAAAACAAAGCTCCTCCTTCTTAATTAACACACACTCGATCGGACCGAACTGATGGGCCATCAGCAATCCAGGGTGCTGCACAGGGTCTGCTCCTCTGGGCCAGGGGCAGGACGGAAGGGATGAGGAAGAGCCACGGGGCCCGACAGGGCTAATGAACAGCGCCGGAGGCACAATAGCCCAGCTGCAACTACGTTTGATTTCCAGGTCAAAACACTCCTCCATCGGAGCACGGACAGCCCCGCAGGCAGCGCCCGGGAATGGCAGAGGAGCCGTGGGGAGCCGCGCTCTGCGCCGCGCTCTCCCCACAGAACGAGGCTCCCAGGGAGCACCCGCCTCCTGCGCGGCCTTGGCAACGCCCAGCGGGATTCGGGGAACTCAACTTGCCAGGGAGAAAAACAATTCAGAGGACACTTGTTCAGGCCTTTTAAAAGGTTCATTGAGAAACATCTTAAAATCCCAGGCTAAATCGTGTGGTTTAATGTGTGTTCTCCTTGAAGACGCTTTGATTGTAACTCCCAGTGGTGCCGGGCCGTGTCCCAGCCAGCACCCACACCCAGGAGCTCCCATGTCTGCAGCACGGCTGAATTTGGGACTTGACATTGCTATTGCACGTAGAACCATGAAATGTCTCATTTGTCCAATGTCATATAACTCAATTCTTGTGAAGAAAAACAGACAGGCAGGATATAGCTGCCTGGCAGGACATGCTCTCCTTACTGGGAGGGCACCTCTTCAGATCCATTCCCACAAAATCCTGCCCCAACCTTGAGCTCACAATAGGCTCTGAGGTGACAGCAGGCTCAGGTCACAGCAGGCTCTGATGTCAGAGCAGGTTCTGAGGTGACAGCAGGCTCTGAGGTCACAGCAGGCTCTGATGTCATGGCAGGCTCTGAGGTCACAGCAGACTGAAGTCAGAGCAGGCTGAGCTGACAGCAGGCTCTGAGGTCACAGAGGCCCCAGAGCCCCGTGGTTGCACAGCACCACAAGGACCCAGCAGTCAGTCCCTGACCACAACTGCTGTGGCAGCAGCGGCGGCAGCAGCAGCGGTGCTGACACTGGGGACAGCGGTGTCGGGAAAGCGGTGGCAGCAAGAGCTGGGCACTGGTGTGGAGATGTGTGGGCGATTTCCAATGATCATTCTTATGTTATTTGTGCTGTTTTATAATGTTAAAGGTATTACAGTTGTGAAGTGGTTTTCCCCTTCTCCTCTCCTTCCTTGGTTCCTCCCTAAGTTGTTTACTCAAAGTTCGTTTTATGTCAGTCATTAAGTTATATAACTCCTGGTTCTGTCCATCACTTGCAGGCCTCTCTCCTGTCTACAAACTTCTAGGCTAGGCCCGGGGTGATTGGATAGAATCAGGGGTTCCCCCACCCCTAAGTTAAGTTATTGGATGTTTGTATGATTGATATATGTTGAGCCACTTCCCTTACCCCTGTGATTGCTCCCTGCTCTACCCACCCCTTGTGAACCACCCCCTGTTAAAAGAGACCGCACACAGGGTTCTGGTGTCTCTTCGGAGCACCGGCCCAGAGGAATAAACCTCTCTGTTGCTGCTATCTGGAGAGTCCCGTCTCTTCCTTCGCTCACGCCTTAGCTGTGGTCCCGCTTGGCAGACTAAAAGGCCCCCGTGTTGTGGCGGAGTCAGGGCTGAACAGTGCCGGCAGCACTTGGGCGGACAGCCACCCCATCGCAGGCCCTTCCCTCTGCACCTGTGCCCTCTGGTCCTGCCCTCTATATAACACTGAAGGTGACCTCCCCACACCCCACCCAGCGTAGACGACGGCCTCTTTGTGTTCTAATAAAGACATGGAGTTGCTACCCCCAGTGTCCGTGTGCCGCCCCCAGCAAATCCTAGAGGACCCCGGCACTGGCTGAGCTCCATGCCCGGGAGCAGCCCACGGTGTGGGCAGGCAGGAGCCAGGCAGGGGCTGCTGTGACCAGCGGCGGGGCCCCGAGGGGCTGGGGGAGCCTGTGCTGAGCGTGCCTGAGCTGAGGGCACATTTCCTTCAGTGCCATCACCTGGGCATGGAGCTCCTGCAGTGGCACAGCCCAGAAAAGAGGGAAGGCATCAAGGGCACCTCCAGAGGCACAGCCTGACCAGCAATGGCAGCAGGCAAAACAAAGCTCCTCCTTCTTAATTAACACACACTCGATCGGACCGAACTGATGGGCCATCAGCAATCCAGGGTGCTGCACAGGGTCTGCTCCTCTGGGCCAGGGGCAGGACGGAAGGGATGAGGAAGAGCCACGGGGCCCGACAGGGCTAATGAACAGCGCCGGAGGCACAATAGCCCAGCTGCAACTACATTTGATTTCCAGGTCAAAACACTCGGCATAGCTGGGCTGGGCTGGGCTGGCGTTCCCCGTAAGGCACCTGGGGGCTTTGGAGTCCCCCATGAGGTGCACGGGGGCTGGGGTCCCTTGTGAGACACACAGGGGTATTTTAGTTCCCTCTGAGGTATGGAGGGCACTGGGGGTCCCCTGTAAGGCATGCAAGGGATTTGGAATCCTGTGTGAGGCATGCAGGCGGTTTGGGATCTCTCCCAAGCTGTGCAGGGTGCTGGGGTCTCTCCTGAGGCACATGAGGGGGGCTTGGGGCTCTCATTTCACATGTGGAGAGGGCTGTGGACTCCCATAAGCGCGCCGGTGCTTTGGTCCCTCCCGCTGCTCGCAGCGGGGACTGGAGTCTTTTCTGAGGCCCGCAGGGGACGGGGTCCCTCCCCGGGCTCTCTCCGGGTCCCTGAGGGGCCCGGCGGGCTCGGCGCTGCCGCCGTGCCGGCCCGGTGAGGGCCCAAGGCGACGCTGCCCCGCCGGGCCCCGCTGCACGGGCACGGCACGGGCGGTGCTGAGCGCCGGGCAGGCGGCCCCCGAGCCCCCGGCCCTGCCTCCATCGGAGCACGGACAGCCCCGCAGGCAGCGCCCGGGAATGGCAGAGGAGCCGTGGGGAGCCGCGCTCTGCGCCGCGCTCTCCCCACAGAACGAGGCTCCCAGGGAGCACCCGCCTCCTGCGCGGCCTTGGCAACGCCCAGCGGGATTCGGGGAACTCAACTTGCCAGGGAGAAAAACAATTCAGAGGACACCTGTTCAGGCCTTTTAAAAGGTTAATTGAGAAACATCTTAAAATCCCAGGCTAAATCGTGTGGTTTAATGTGTGTTCTCCTTGAAGACGCTTTGATTGTAACTCCCAGTGGTGCCGGGCCGTGTCCCAGCCAGCACCCACACCCAGGAGCTCCCATGTCTGCAGCACGGCTGAATTTGGGACTTGACATTGCTATTGCACGTAGAACCATGAAATGTCTCATTTGTCCAATGTCAT
Organism: Zosterops lateralis; assembly: GCF_965231275.1. Classification (NCBI taxonomy): domain Eukaryota; kingdom Metazoa; phylum Chordata; class Aves; order Passeriformes; family Zosteropidae; genus Zosterops; species Zosterops lateralis. The sequence continues at coordinate 8,628,534 of NC_139771.1, read as the reverse complement.
ATAACTCAATTCTTGTGAAGAAAAACAGACAGGCAGGATATAGCTGCCTGGCAGGACATGCTCTCCTTACTGGGAGGGCACCTCTTCAGATCCATTCCCACAAAATCCTGCCCCAACCTTGAGCTCACAATAGGCTCTGAGGTGACAGCAGGCTCAGGTCACAGCAGGCTCTGAGGTCACAGCAGGCTCTGATGTCAGAGCAGGTTCTGAGGTGACAGCAGGCTCAGAGGTCACGGCAGGCTGAGCTGACAGCAGGCTCTGAGGTCACAGAGGCCCCAGAGCCCCGTGGTTGCACAGCACCACAAGGACCCAGCAGTCAGTCCCTGAACACAACTGCTGTGGCAGCAGCGGCGGCAGCAGCAGCGGTGCTGACATTGGGGACAGCGGTGCTGACATTGGGACAGCGGAGTCAGGAAAGCGGTGAAGGACAGTGGTGGCAGCAAGAGCTGGGAACTGGCACAGGGCAAGGCACCATGGCCCTTGCTCTGCGCCTCTTCCTCCTGCTCTTGCGGGCAGTGGCCCTGCCTGCCAGGGCAGCCCAGGCTGCTCCATGGCCAGCGCGGGGAGCAGGTGAGCCGGGGCCTGGCTCCCCATTTCCAGAGAAAGCAGTGGCTTGGTGGCAGCCCATGCTGCAGGAAGGGAGGAGAACGGAGACACAGAGAGAGAGACAGACACAGGCACAGACAGGGACACAGATACAGAGATGGACATGAACATGGACACAGGCATGAAAGCAGACCCAGACACAGTTACAGAAGGTAATTGCTGTGCCAGGCTCAGCCTTCTCTGGGGCTGTGTGGCAGCAGCTCTTCCCCCAGCACCCACCCTTGCATGGCCCTGCAGCACCCAAAGCTGGAGGCTCCTGGGCCTGGAGGCCTCTGGAGCTTGTTGGCAGCCCCTGGGAAAGGGCACTGGTGCCCAAGGTCCCTCCTGCTGCCAAGGGGCGGCAAGGTGCCTGCAGGCCCCAGCTCTGGGGGAAACAGAGAACGTCCTGCCCGTGTGCACCGTGCTGCCAGCTCAGCAGTTGGGCACAGCACAGCCTCACACTCCCCATTGCTCCCACAGATGCAGCCCTCACCACAACACGTGTTCCCGACTCCCAGAAGGGCATTTTAAGCGCTGTCTGTCAGGGAACACGCTGCTGGCTAGCGTTAACTATAGGCCTGCTTCTTCTGGAGCTTGTGTTCGTTTTAAGCTGCATTGGAATCTGCTGTTGCTTGAAGAGAAAATGGTGAGTGTTTGTTCACCTTTCCATCAAACAACTCCTTTTGAAAGTCTACTGTAGGTTGCACCAGCTGAGGCCTCAGACACCTCCTCTCTCCACAGGAGCTCCTCACAAGAGCATTTGAAGGGCAGTGGCTGTAGCTCACATCTGGACAGCTTCAGCAGCTCCTCCAGCAGTAATAAGGGCCTGGGCAGCCTTTTCAAGATCTTTGCAAAGAGGACCCCAGAACAGTCATTGAAAGAGGGAAACTTCGTATTCCTGTAGGATCCCACTGCCACTTCCTCCCCTCATAGGTATCCCCAAACTGCCTTCACTCCCTTCTTTGATTTCACTCTGTCCTGTCCCAGCCCATTCCCTAGTTCTTCTAGAGACCCCAGGACCAAGCCGGCATCCTCCAGCCTCAGCTGAGACCAACATGGCCCTTCCCTCTGCACCTGTGCCCTCTGGTCCTGCCCTCTAAATGACACTGAGGGTGACCTCCCCACACCCCACCCAGCGTAGACGACGGCCTCTTTGTGCTCCAATAAAGACATGGAGTTGTTACCCCAGTGTCCATGTGCTACCCCCAGGAAATCCTAGAGGACCCCGGCAATGGCTGAGCTCCATGCCCGGGAGCAGCCCACGGTGTGGGCAGGCAGGAGCCAGGCAGGGGCTGCTGTGACCAGCGGCGGGGCCCCGAGGGGCTGGGGGAGCCTGTGCTGAGCGTGCCAGAGCTGAGAGCACATTTCCTTCAGTGGCATCACCTGGGCATGGAGCTCCTGCAGTGGCACAGCCCAGAAAAGAGGGAAGGCATCAAGGGCATCTCCAGAGGCACAGCCTGACCAGCAATGGCGGCAGGCAAAACAAAGCTCCTCCTTCTTAATTAACACACACTCGATCGGACCGAACTGATGGGCCATCAGCAATCCAGGGTGCTGCACAGGTTCTGCTCCTCTGGGCCAGGGGCAGGACGGAAGGGATGAGGAAGAGCCACGGGGCCCGACAGGGCTAATGAACAGCGCCGGAGGCACAATAGCCCACCTGCAACTACATTTGATTCCCAGGTCAAAACACTCCTCCATCGGAGCACGGACAGCCCCGCAGGCAGCGCCCGGGAATGGCAGAGGAGCCGTGGGGAGCCGCGCTCTGCGCCGCGCTCTCCCCACAGAACGAGGCTCCCAGGGAGCACCCGCCTCCTGCGCGGCCTTGGCAACGCCCAGCGGGATTCGGGGAACTCAACTTGCCAGGGAGAAAAACAATTCAGAGGACACTTGTTCAGGCCTTTTAAAAGGTTCATTGAGAAACATCTTAAAATCCCAGGCTAAATCGTGTGGTTTAATGTGTGTTCTCCTTGAAGACGCTTTGATTGTAACTCCCAGTGGTGCCGGGCCGTGTCCCAGCCAGCACCCACACCCAGGAGCTCCCATGTCTGCAGCACGGCTGAATTTGGGACTTGACATTGCTATTGCAGGTAGAACCATGAAATGTCTCATTTGTCCAATGTCATATAACTCAATTCTTGTGAAGAAAAACAGACAGGCAGGATATAGCTGCCTGGCAGGACATGCTCTCCTTACTGGGAGGGCACCTCTTCAGATCCATTCCCACAAAATCCTGCCCCAACCTTGAGCTCACAATAGGCTCTGAGGTGACAGCAGGCTCAGGTCACAGCAGGCTCTGAGGTCACAGCAGGCTCTGATGTCAGAGCAGGTTCTGAGGTCACAGCAGGCTCTGAGGTCACAGCAGGCTCTGAGGTCACAGCAGGCTGAGCTGACAGCAGGCTCTGAGGTCACAGAGGCCCCAGAGCCCCGTGGTTGCACAGCACCACAAGGACCCAGCAGTCAGTCCCTGACCACAACTGCTGTGGCAGCAGCGGCGGCAGCAGCAGCGGTGCTGACATTGGGGACAGCGGTGCTGACGTTGGGACAGCGGTGTCAGGACAGTGGTGGCAGCAAGAGCTGGGAACTGGCACAGGGCAAGGCACCATGGCCCTTGCTCTGCGCCTCTTCCTCCTGCTCCTGCTGGCAGTGGCCCTGCCTGCCAGGGCAGCCCAGGCTGCTCCATGGCCAGCACAAGGAGCAGGTGAGCCGGGGCCTGGCTCCCCTTTCCCGGGACAGGGCTCCCTTCTCCTTGGGATGCCTTGGGGATGGTTTTCCCCAGGCTTTAAGGGAGGGTTTGCTCTGGGAGGGAGAGAGCTCCAATGGGGCAAGGGCTGCCTCAGTTTTGTCTCCAGGGATGCTGCACAGGGGCTGCAATGAGTGTGGAGTGTGAGCAGAGGCAGCCCAGAGCTCCCCAGGCCCCTGGGCAGCTTTGGCCATGTCCATTGACATCTGCCTCCCATGGCCTGACCCAACCCTCTTGCAGTGCCCAGTTCCCCAAGGCAGAGGGGCATCCCAGCACACCACGGAAATGCTTCTGATCTCTGCTCCCTTCTAGACTGGGAACGTGATACAGATTATGTGGAAGCCCTGGTGAAGAATGGTTTGCAGTTCTTTCAGGATATTGAAGGCAAGTTCAGAGGGTGCCTTTCCTGACAGAATAATCCGTGTCAGTGTGGCAAGAGCTCACTCATGTGCCATTGCCCTTAACATGCTCTCAGGGTTGAAGGATTCTGGAATTTTTGCCCTGCTCCCTTCTGGAGCCCTGAGTGATCCCACAGCATGGCTGTCAGGGGCAGGAAGGAGCATTTAGCTGTCAATGCTCTTGCCGTGTGCAATGCCAGTGTGTCCTTCCGTGTGCTCTGTGCAGCCACGGAGAAGAGCAGAGAGGGAAGGGGCCGGGCCCGGGGCTGTGCCCCGGGGCTGTGCCTTGGGTGGCTCCTTTGGCAGCCCCAGGGAGCCTGAGGAACTCCTGCAGTGCCACGGGAGCTCTTCTCTCCTGCCTTTCTTTGCAGCCAAGTCCCTTCGCCAAGGTGATCTGGCTTCCGAAGCGATGTCCAAGACTGAGACTGTAGGAGATGCTGAGGGTAGGTCAAGGCTTTTCCTTCTGGAAGAGCTGCCACCTCAGAGCCCAGAGCTCGGCCAGGGGGGCAGCGCTGCAGGTGCCAGGACAGAGCCGTGCCCATGTGTGCCCTCACTGTGCACGATCCTCTCACTGCTCCTGTGGCTCAGTGCTGCCCATGCAGATCGGCAGAGGTGACAGAAGCTTCTGTGGCTGTTCCGTTGCAGGTGTGTCTGCAGGGAAGACTTCTGCAGCTCCTTTGGTGGATGCAGCACACAAGCCCAGCTCCCGTCGCAGGGGTGAGTTGTGTGTCCCTTCTGACCCCACAGGCTGAGCCCTGGGTCTGTGGGATCTGTTCCTTGAAAATGCAAATACTTTGCCCTAAGGTCCTCCAACAGGGAGGTACAAAGCTACAAGACCCAAGAGACCCCAGGAGTCATCTGAACTCATCAGGCAAACATTGAAGGAAATGCTGCAGGGAGGACCAGGTGGGTGCATGTCCCTGAGCCTTCCCCTGACACTCAGCACTCGGGGCCTTTCTCTGCACATCTGGACACGCCGTGCCCGGCACAGCGGGAAGGGATCCATGGCAGCCTCGCTGCCCCACTGCTGCTTTCACACCCTGCAGGGCTGTTTCCCAGCCTGGCCTGGCTGCAGCTTCTCCCCAGCTCAGCAGGAAGGCATTGGACATCAGCTGACAGGGAGCCCAATCTGCACCACGGGCCATGCACACCCTGAGATCCCTGCAATTTCCGGGGCCCCAGGAAGATAGGAAGGGTGGCTGTTTCAATGAGGGATAGTCGTTGGTCTGCCTGAAGATCCTGGGAATCTTCCTGATCCTTATCAGTGTCTTTGACAAGCATTGCCTCCTGAAGATGCCCCCTGTCCAATGGGCAACACCTCCATCTGATCTGGCTGTGCTTTTCCTTTCTCCAGAAGTGGACAGAGAGGATGTGCTGAAGGCAAGGTCTCCCGGAGGAAGCAGTGGCTCCGTTCCAGCCTCTGCTGCAGGAAGGGAGGCGATGCCGGGCACAGACACAGGAGGTAATTGCTCCTCTGGGTCTGAGCCCTGCTGAGGCTGGAGCTGCCACCTCTGCTGCTTGGTAGTGCCTGCCCTCCAGGGATGCTGCCCAGGGGCTGCAAAGAGTGTGGAGAGTGAGCAGAGGCAGCCCAGAGTTCCTCAGGCCCCTGGGCAGCTTTGGCCATGTCCACTGACATCCGCCTCCCACAGCTTGACACGACCCCCTTGCAGTGCCCAGTTCCCTAAGGCAGAAGGGGACCCAGGAATGCCCTGAACAAGGTTCTCATCTCTGCTCCTTTGTAGATGAGGCTCCTGGGGAGGCTTCTCCATTAACTTGGCTGGATAAAGTTTCAAAGCCCTTGGAGCTTCTCGTAGGTATGTTCTCAGTGTCCCACCAAGCAATAATCATTGACAACCTGGAAGCAACCTGATGACAGAAATTTCATTGGCTGTTGAGTTACAGGTGTGACTGAAGGGAGGAATTCGGCACCTCCTTTCCTGATTGCTTCAGGCAAGCGCAGCTCCCGTCACAGGGGTGAGCCGTGTGTCCCTGCTGATCCGACAGGCTGAACCCTGGGTTTGTGGGATCCATTCCTGTAAAAATGGAACTATTTTCCTTTAAGGTCCTCCAACAGAAAAGTACAAACATAGACAAGAGAAGGAATTGCTTGGGTCAGACAACAACCTGAAACAAATTGTGGAAATGCTGCAGAGAGGACCAGGTGGGTGCATGTCCCTGAGCCTTCCCCTGACACGCAGCACCCGGGGCCTTTCTCTGCACATCTGGACACGCCGTACCCGACACAGCGGGAAGGGATCCATGGCAGCCTCGCTGCCCCACTGCTGATTTCACACCCTGCAGGGCTGTTTCCCAGCCTGGCCTGGCTGCAGCTTCCACCCAGCTCTGCAGGAAGGCATTGGGCATCAGCTGAAAGGGAACCCAAACTGCACCACAGGACATGGCACACCCTGAGAGCCCTGCAATTTCCAGGGCTCCAGGCAGATCAGAAAGGGAAGAGAGAGTGTCCTGGCCCAGCCCCAATACCTGGGCATTTTCCTTATCCATGTCTATGCCAAATATTGCCTCCTGAGGATGCCAGCACCCAAATCGAGAACAGTTATATCTGATCCAGCTCTCTCCCTTCCTTTCTCAAGTGATGGACCTAGAGCTTCTGTGGAAGGTGGCTTTTCCCACAAGAAGCAGTCAATCATTGACATCCTCTGCTTCAAGAAGGAATGCAATGCCAGACATAGACACGGACAGAGACAGAGGCAGAGACAGAGAAAGAGACACAGACACAGACACAGTTACTGGAGGTAATTGCTGTGCCAGGCTCAGCCCTCTCTGGGGCTGTGTGGCAGCAGCTCTTCCCCCAGCACCCACCCTTGCATGGCCCGGCAAAAGCCAAAGCTGGAGGCTCCTGGGCTTGGAGGCCTCTGGAGCTCGTTGACAGCCCCTGGGAAAGGGCACTGGTGCCCCAAGGTCCCTCCCGCTGCAGCTGCTCCCAGAGCTGGCCCTGAGTGCCCAGAGGCCCAAGGCACAGGAGCAGCCCCAAGTGGGAGCCCTGCCCTGAGCCCAGGACCAGAGCCAGCCCTGGCACACAGTGGAAATGGATCCCATCTTGGTTTGTTTCTAGACGGGGTTCCTGGGGAGGCTTCTCCAGTAGTCTGGAGGTATGAAGTTTTGAAGCCCTCCAGGCCTCCTGCAGGTATGTTCTCACTGTCCCACCAAGGAATAATCATTGTCAACCTGTCAGGAACCAGCTGACAGAATCTCCTCTGGCTCTTCAGTTACAGGTGTGTCTGCAGAGAGGACTTCTCCAGCCCCAAGGCTGTATGCTACGCACAAGCCCACCTCCCACGGCAGTGGTGAGTAGTGTGCCGCACAGGCTGAGCCCTGCTTCTGTGCAATCCATTCCTCAGAAATGGAACTACTTTTTGTTAAGGTCCTACAACAGGAAAGACCGAACACAGAGCAGACAAGAAATGCCTGGGGCCATTTGAAGTCATGTGGCAAATGCTGAAGGAAATGCTGCAGGGAGGACCAGGTGGGTGCATGTCCCTGAGCCTTCCCCTGACACTCAGCACCCGGGGCCTTTCTCTGCACATCTGGACACGCCGTGCCCGGCACAGCGGGAAGGGATCCATGGCAGCCTCGCTGCCCCACTGCTGCTTTCACACCCTGCAGGGCTGTTTCCCAGCCTGGCCTGGCTGCAGCTTCTCCCCAGCTCAGCAGGAAGGCATTGGGCATCAGCTGACAGGGAGCCCAATCTGCACCACGGGCCAGGCACACCCTGAGATCCCTGCAATTTCCTGGGCCCTGGGTAGATCAGGAAGGGCAGCTCTTTGGAGAAGACAGTACTCTGTCCCAGCCCCAAGATCCTGGGCCTTTTCCTTATCCTTATCCATATCTTTCACAAATTTTGCCTCCTGACAACGCCACCACTCCAATGGCGAATGTTTACATCGGATCCAGGTGTGGTTTTTTTCTTTCTCAAGGGATGGATCAGAAGGTGGTGCAGAAGGAAGAACTTCCCAGAGAAAGCAGTGGCTTGGTGGCAGCCCATGCTGCAGGAAGGGAGGAGAACGGAGACACAGAGAGAGAGACAGACACAGGCACAGACAGGGACACAGATCCCGAGATGGACATGGACATGGACACAGGCATGAAAACAGACCCAGACACAGTTACAGAAGGTAATTGCTGTGCCAGGCTCAGCCTTCTCTGGGGCTGTGTGGCAGCAGCTCTTCCCCCAGCACCCACCCTTGCATGGCCCGGCAAAAGCCAAAGCTGGGGGCTCCTGGGCTTGGAGGCCTCTGGAGCTCATTGACAGCCCCTGGGAAAGGGCACTGGTGCCCCAAGGTCCCTCCTGCTGCAGCTGCTCCCAGAGCTGGCCCTGAGTGCCCAGAGGCCCAAGGCACAGGAGCAGCCCCAAGTGGGAGCCCTGCCCTGAGCCCAGGACCAGAGCCAGCCCTGCACACAGTGGAAATGGATCCCATCTTGGTTTGTTTCTAGACGGGGTTGCTGGGGAGGCTTCTCCAGTAGTCTGGAGGTATGAAGTTTTGAAGCCCTCCAGGCCTCCTGCAGGTATGTTCTCACTGTCCCACCAAGGAATAATCATTCTCAACCTGTCAGGAACCAGCTGACAGAATCTCCTCTGGCTCTTCAGTCACAGGTGTGTCTGCAGAGAGGACTTCTCCAGCCCCAAGGCTGTATGCTACGCACAAGCCCACCTCCCACGGCAGTGGTGAGTAGTGTGCCGCACAGGCTGAGCCCTGCTTCTGTGCAATCCATTCCTCAGAAATGGAACCACTTTTTGTTAAGGTCCTACAACAGGAAAGACCGAACACAGCGTAGACAAGAAATGCCTGGGGCCATTTGAAGTCATGTGGCAAATGCTGAAGGAAACGCTGCAGGGAGGACCAGGTGGGTGCATGTCCCTGAGCCTTCCCCTGACACTCAGCACCCGGGGCCTTTCTCTGCACATCTGGACACGCCGTGCCCGGCACAGCGGGAAGGGATCCATGGCAGCCTCGCTGCCCCACTGCTGCTTTCACACCCTGCAGGGCTGTTTCCCAGCCTGGCCTGGCTGCAGCTTCTCCCCAGCTCAGCAGGAAGGCATTGGGCATCAGCTGACAGGGAGCCCAATCTGCACCATGGGCCATGCACACCCTGAGATCCCTGCAATTTCCCGGGCCCTGGGTAGATCAGAAAGGGCAGCTCTTTGGAGAAGTGAGGCCCAGCCCCAAGAACCTCGGCCTTTCCTGATCCTTATCAGTGTCTTTGACAAGCATTGCCACCTGAAGATGCCCCCTGTCCAATGGGGAGCACCTCCATCTGATCCGGCTGTGCTTTTCCTTTCTCCAGAAGTGGACAGAGAGGATGTGCTGAAGGCAAGGTCTCCCGGAGGAAGCAGTGGCTCCGTTCCGGCCTCTGCTGCAGGAAGGGAGGCGATGCCGGGAACAGTCACAGGAGGTAATTGCTCCTCTGGGCCTGAGCCCTGCTGAGGCTTGAGTTGCCACCTCTGCTGCTTGGTAGTTCCTGCCCTCCAGGGATGCTGCCCAGGGGCTGCAAAGAGTGTGGAGAGTGAGCAGAGGCAGCCCAGAGTTCCTCAGGCCCCTGGGCAGCTTTGGCCATGTCCATTGACATCTGCCTCCAACAGCTTGACACGACCCCCTTGCAGTGCCCAGTTCCCTATGACAGAGACGGATCCCAGAACACCACGGAAATGGTTCTGATCTCTGCTCTCTTCTAGACTGGGATCATGACATGGATTATCTGGAAACCCTGGCTGATAACCATTTTCAATTCTTGGAAGATGCTGAAGGCAAGTTCAGAGGGTGCCTTTCCTGACAGAATAATCAGAATCAGTGTGGCAGGAGCTCACTCATGTGCCATTGCCCTTAACATGCTCTCAGGGTTGAAGGATTCTGGAATTTTTGCCCTGCTCCCTTCTGGAGCCCTGAGTGATCCCACAGCATGGCTGTCAGGGGCAGGAAGGAGCATTTAGCTGTCAATGCTCTTGCCGTGTGCAATGCCAGGGTGTCCTTCCGTGTGCTCTGTGCAGCCACGGAGAAGAGCAGAGAGGGAAGGGGCCGGGCCCAGGGCTGTGCCCTGGGGCTGTGCCTTGGGCTGCCCTTTTGGCAGTCCCAGGGAGCCTGAGGATCTCCTGCAGTGCCACGGGAGCTCTTCTCTCCTGCCTTTCTTTGCAGCTGAACCTCTTCAGCATGAAGGTGAAGCTCCTTTGGTGGATGCTGCACACAAGCCCATCTCCCGTCGCAGGGGTGAGTCAAGTTTCTCTGCTGACCCCACAGGCAGAACCCTGAGTTTGTGGGATCTGCTCCTGGAAAATGGAAATACTTTCTGTTAAGGTCCTCCAAAACGAAAGACCCAAGATATTGGAGTCAAAATGCCTCTTGAGTCAAGCAAATTCCTGAGAGAAACACAGAAGGAAGTGCTGCAGGGAGGACCAGGTGGGTGCATGTCCCTGAGCCTTCCCCTGACACTCAGCACCCGGGGCCTTTCTCTGCACATCTGGACACGCCGTGCCCGGCACAGCGGGAAGGGATCCATGGCAGCCTCGCTGCCCCACTGCTGCTTTCACACCCTGCAGGGCTGTTTCCCAGCCTGGCCTGGCTGCAGCTTCTCCCCAGCTCAGCAGGAAGGCATTGGGCATCAGCTGACAGGGAGCCCAAACTGCACCATGGGCCATGCACACCCTGAGATCCCTGCAATTTCCGGGGCCCTGGGTAGATCAGGAAGGGCAGCTCTTTGGAGAAGACAGTACTCTGTCCCAGCCCCAAGATCCTGGGCCTTTTCCTTATCCTTATCCATATCTTTCACAAATTTTGCCTCCTGACAATGCCACCACCCCAGCGGCGAATGTTTACATTGGATCCAGCTGTGTTTTTTTTCTTTCTCAAGGGATGGATCAGAAGGTGGTGCAGAAGGAAGAATATCCAGGAGAAAGCAGTGGCTCGGTGACAACCCCTGCTGCAGGAAGGGAGGAGAACGGAGACACAGAGAGAGAGACAGACACAGGCACAGACAGGGACACAGATCCCGAGATGGACATGGACATGGACACAGGCATGAAAACAGACCCAGACACAGTTACAGAAGGTAATTGCTGTGCCAGGCTCAGCCTTCTCTGGGGCTGTGTGGCAGCAGCTCTTCCCCCAGCACCCACCCTTGCATGGCCCAGCAGCAGCCAAAGCTGGAGGCTCCTGGGCCTGGAGGCCTCTGGAGCTTGTTGGCAGCCCCTGGGAAAGGGCACTGGTGCCCAAGGTCCCTCCTGCTGCCAAGGGGCGGCAAGGTGCCTGCAGGCCCCAGCTCTGGGGGAAACAGAGAACGTCCTGCCCGTGTGCACCGTGCTGCTAGCTCAGCAGTTGGGCACAGCACAGCCTCACACTCCCCATTGCTCCCACAGATGCAGCCCTCACCACAACACATGTTCCCGACTCCCAGAAGGGCATTTTAAGCGCTGTCTGTCAGGGAACACGCTGCTGGCTAGCGTTAACTATAGGGCTGCTTCTTCTGGAGCTTGTGGTCATTTTAAGCTGCATTGGAATCTGCTGTTGCTTGAAGAGAAAATGGTGAGTGTTTGTTCATCTTTCCCTCAAACAACTCCTTTTGAAAGTCTACTGTAGGTAGCACCAGCTGAGGCCTCAGACACCTCCTCTCTCCACAGGAGCTCCTCACAAGAGCGTTTGAAGGGCAGTGGCTGTAGCTCACATCTGGACAGCTTCAGCAGCTCCTCCAGCAGTAATAAGGGTCTGGGCAGCCTTTTCAAGATCTTTGCAAAGAGGACCCCAGAACAGTCATTGGAAGAGGGAAACTTTGCATTCCTGTAGGATCCCACTGCCACTTCCTCCCCTCATAGGTATCCCCAAACTGCCTTCACTCCCTTCTTTGGTTTCACTCTGTCCTATCCCAGCCCATTCCCTAGTTCTTCTAAAGACCCCAGGACCAAGCCAGCATCCTCCAGCCTCAGCTGAGACCAACATGGCCCTTCCCTCTGCACCTGTGCCCTCTGGTCCTGCCCTCTAAATAACACTGAGGGTGACCTCCCCACACCCCACCCAGCGTAGACGACGGCCTCTTTGTGTTCTAATAAAGACATGGAGTTGCTACCCCCAGTGTCCGTGTGCTGCCCCCAGCAAATCCTAGAGGACCCCGGCACTGGCTGAGCTCCATGCCCGGGAGCAGCCCATGGTGTGGGCAGGCAGGAGCCAGGCAGGGGCTGCTGTGACCAGCAGTGGGGCCCCGAGGGGCTGGGGGAGCCTGTGCTGAGCGTGCCTGAGCTGAGGGCATGACCTGGACAATTTGGAGGGCTGGACAATCCCCAGCTCAGTGAAGTTCAACAAGGGAAAGTGCTGGATTCTGCACCTGGGATGGGGCAACCCTGGCTGTGTGGACAGGCTGGGGAATGAGATGCTGAAGAGCAGGAAAGGGACCTGGGAATCCTGATGGATGGGAAATTGGATACGAGTCAGCACTGCCCTGGCAGCCAGGGGTGACACCCCTCTCCTGGGGGGCACCAAGCCCAGCAGGACCAGTGGGGCCAGGGATGGGATTGTCCCACTCTGCTCTGCACTGGGGCAGCCCCACCTCAAATAATGTCAGAAGTTTTGGTCACTGCAGTATGAGCAAGAGTGTTCAAAGGAGGGCAGTGAAGATGGGGAAGGGCCTAAGGGGAAGCTGTGTGAAGAGCGGCAGAGGGCTCTCTGCCTCTTCTGCCTGGAGGAGACTGATGGGAGACCTCATTGAGGTCTCTGACTTGCTCTTGACAGGAAGAGGAGAAGCAGGCACTAATCTCTTTGTATTGTCCCCAGTGATAGGGAGTGGCCTGTAGTTGTGCCAGGGGAGATTTAGGTTGGGTAACAGAAAAAGGTTTTTATGCAGAGGATAGCTGGGCACTGAAACAGGCACCTCAGGGCAGCACCAAGTCTGAGAAAGCTCAAGCTGCATTTGGACAATACTCTCAAGCACATGCTGTGACTCTTGAGGACGCTCCTGTGCAGGGCCAGGAGTTGGACTTCATGATCCTTGTGAGTCCTTCCAACTCAGCTTATTCTGTGATTCAGTGATTCCGTTTATTACAGTAGACTCTCTGGTCATGGGTCTTCTCAAAAAGGATATCCAGGAAAAGAGGGAAGCCATGAAGAGCATTTCCAGGGGCACAGCCTGACCAGCAATGTCAGCAGGCAAAACAAAGGTTTTGCTAAGCCATGGCCCTTTGATGAAGCCAAACAGTTACAATCAAGGCAACCTATTAGTACAGATGGCGCTACACTCTGCGAGTACAGCCAAGGCCATGAGGTCACAGCAGGCTCTGATTTCGCAGCAGGCTGAGCTGACAGCAGGCTCTGAGGTCACAGAGGCCCCAGAGCCCCGTGGTTGCACAGCACCACAAGGACTCAGCAGTCAGTCCCTGACTACAACTGCTGTGGCAGCAGCGTCGGCGGCAGCAGCGGTGCTGACATTGCGGACAGCAGTGCTGACATTGGGGACAGCGGTGTCGGGAAAGCCGTGAAGGACAGTGGTGGCAGCAAGAGCTGGGAACTGGAACAGGGCAAGGCACCATGGCCCTTGCTCTGCGCCTCTTCCTCCTGCTCCTGCTGGCAGTGGCCCTGCCTGCCAGGGCAGCCCAGGCTGCTCCATGGCCAGCACAAGGAGCAGGTGAGCCGGGGCCTGGCTCCCCGTTTCCTGGGACAGCGCTCCCTTCTCCCTGGGATGCCTTGGGGATGGTTTTCCCCAGGCTTTAAGGGAGGGTTTGCTCTGGGAGGGAGAGAGCTCCAATGGGGCGAGGGCTGCCCCCGTTTTGTCTCCAGGGATGCTGCACAGGGGCTGCAAAGAGTGTGGAGAGTGAGCAGAGGCAGCCCAGAGCTCCCCAGGCCCCTGGGCAGCTTCAGCCATCTCCATTGACATCTGCCTCCTATGGCCTGACACGACCCCCTTGCAGTACCCAGTTCCCTAAGGCAGAGGGGCATCCCCGCATACCATGGAAATGCTTCTGATCTCTGCTCCCTTCTAGACTGGGAACGTAATACCGATTATGTGGAAGCCCTGGTGAAGAATGGTTTGCAGTTCTTTCAGGATATTGAAGGCAAGTTCAGAGGGTGCCTTTCCTGACAGAATAATCCGTGTCAGTGTGGCAAGAGCTCACTCATGTGCCATTGCCCTTAACATGCTCTCAGGGTTGAAGGATTCTGGAATTTTTGCCCTGCTCCTTTTTGAAACCCTGAGTGATCCCACAGCATGGCTGTCAGGGGCAGGAAGGAGCATTTAGCTGTCAATGCTCTTGCCCTGTGCAATGCCAGGGTGTCCTTCCGTGTGCTCTGTGCAGCCACGGAGAAGAGCAGAGAGGGAAGGGGCCGGGCCCAGGCCTGAGCCCCGGGGCTGTGCTTTGGGTGGCTCCTTTGGCAGCCCCAGGGAGCCTGAGGAACTCCTGCAGTGCCACGGGAGCTCTTCTCTCCTGCCTTTCTTTGCAGCCAAGTACCTTCGCCAAGGTGATCTGGCTTCCGAAGCGATGTCCAAGACTGAGACTGTAGGAGATGCTGAGGGTAGGTCAAGGCTTTTCCTTCTGGAAGAGCTGCCACCTCAGAGCCCAAAAGTCAGCCAGTAGGGCAGAGGTGACAGAAGCTTCTGTGGCCGTTCAGTTACAGGTGTGTCCACAGGGAAGACTTCTGCAGCTCCTTTGGTGGATGCTGCAGGCAAGTCCAGCTCCCGTCGCAGGGGTGAGTCGAGTTTCCCTGCTGACCCCACAGGCTGAGCCCCGGGTCTGTGGGATCTGTTACTGGATAATAGAAATACTTTGCCCTAAGGTCCTCCAACAGGGAAGTACAAATCTATGGGACCCAAGATGTGGGTGTTTCTGAGTTTTGTGTATTTTACAGTTTTCTGTACCCCAGTTCAAAATGGCCTCCAAGTTCTTTTCCCCTGACTTCCATCTTGTTGTTTATCTCCCTCCTGATTATTTTTAGCATACAGTTGTTACATTTACCTCTGCTAGCCCTTGGAGACAACTCTCCATTGGTTAGCTTTTCCCGCCACCCATCCTGTCCATCACCCCTACCCTCCCACGCCAATCACCCTGAGGCCTGAGCCTAGGGATTGGCTGGGTCCTGACCCTCTCTCTTCCCCAGTTCTGATGGTTGGTTCTGTTCATATGTTGGCCACTCCTTATTTCCACCCCATTGGCTGTGTTGTTCATCCCCTCCCCGGTTTTGCACGGTATAAGAGCTCATGTTCTGGCTAGCTCGGGGTCTCTCGTCTCGAGGCTCCGAGCAGAGAATAAAGCTTTCCCTGTTCCACCTCTATGAGCGTCCCTTCTCTCCTTTACCGACCCCTTTGCGATCGCCCTCGGAGTGGAGCGTGGGTCAAGACCCCACGGAACACGAGGCTGTTCAGCGTGCCGGGGCTGGCCAGGCGAAGAGGCGCGCTGCGACAGGAGTGGCGTCCAACGTGGGGCCCCACTGCCTTTACTCGAGAGCGACTCGTGGTGTAGGACCCAGCGGCTGGATCCTCGGATCCACTCGGATATAAAGTTTTTGGGAGACCGCCAGGGGTCCGAACTTTCTGTGGTTCTACACACCACCGGTCAAAGCAGCCACACTTTGGTGCGCTCCCGGTGGAAGAAGAGGACAGCTCCAGCGCCCGGGAGTCCTCTTTGGGGTCGGTGCCTGAACTTCGTCCCCTTGTTTCTGCGACTGGACCAGGTAAGTGAAAGCTTACCGGCGGGGAGTGGCCCTTTTTCCAGGTGGGAGGGGGAACTCCCAACTCAGGGAAGGGGCTCTGAGCAAAAACTCAGACGCCTCAGGCTGCGCAGCCCCCGGGGAGAGCGGGTGGAGTTTTTGGGTTGTTGGTTTTCAGCTCTCCTTTTCCTCCCCGGGTTCGGAGGGGTCCTGTCGCTTTTATTTTGAGTTGTAACGTGAGATCTGTGTTTGGAATTTGGAGTTTGAGTTTTTGCCGCTCCCGGTGACGAGGTTGGTGGCCTGGCCGGGTTCTTAAGTGCGGTGTGTGTGGCTTTTTTGTTGCTTCTGTTGTACGAGGTTCAGGCTTGGATGGTACAAATAACATCGAGTCATGGGCGCACGACTCAGTACCACCCAGAGAGAAGTTTACGTTAAAGTTAAAGGGTTTCTTGTTGTGGTTAATTTTAAGTTCTCTAAAAGAGAGCTTAGAGAATTTATACGGTTTCTCTTCCTCCACTTCCCCAAAGCGTCCTCCCGATTGACGGACACCGTTCTATTTTGGAGTGCGGTGTATGTAAAATTTTCTAATTTGGCCAAGTCGGGAGATAAGGAGGCAGCCAAATTTCTTAATTGGGTTTAGCAGATTCGATCTGCGTGCTTAAAAATACAGGGAGTGGAGAAAGGGACCACTGATGGTTGTTCCCCCGGTTTAAGCTGTTCTCGTCCTAGTCCCCCTGCCCGACCCCCTCTTCCCAGATCTGGCATCCTTAAGGGGTCCGCCAGCCCTGTCCCCTCGGGGACCAGAAAATCCCCCCACCCAGGCAGTCCTGGCCAAACTGCTTGGGATTCCCGAAGCGGGCTCACTCCACCCGCCCGGGAAACTTTTCTTCCCCAAACCCTCCCTAGTTCTAAGCCCAAAGTTAGGTTTTCGTTCGCTGAACCCCTTGGTGCACAAAATGGCGTCCCAGACCCCTCTCCCCAAAATGGCGGCGGCCACATGGCACGCTCGTCGTCCCTCTCCTCCATTTTCCCTTCCCGTTCTGTCCCTTCTTCTCCTAAACACCCGCGCCAGTGCACCAACCCCTTCCTTCCCATAACTCCTCCCCTTTCCCACAAAGAGTCTCCTCCCTTCCCTCCGCCCTCCTACCACACCCCCTCTCAATCTCCTCCCCTTAAGTCACTGCCCACAATGACCTCATTCCCCAGCGCCCCGCCCTCGGACTGGTCCGAGCCCTGCCCCTCTTCCGGTTCCCACGCCCCGCCTTCCGGTTCCCACGGTTGGAGTCCGGAAGAGGGGGGCCCGGAAACCGGAAGCCCCGATCCAGATAGCATCCCTGCCCTGACTCCAGTAACATACAGGGGGAATAGGGCGGGGAGAAACAACGCGGCTACCTGGAGGCCATTGCCCCAGGGGTTGATCAAGGATCTGATGAAGACCCTGAAGGAGTACGGACGGGATAGTCCGTACTTCCAGGGAATGTTGGCATCTTCGTTAGCGGGTCAAGTGGTAGTCCCTTACGACCTAAAGCAGCTCTTCCGTTGCCTGTCAAATAAGACTGAGTATAAGTTGTGGCTGGCAACGTGGAGAGACTTGCTTGGACGTACCCTACCCAGCTTGTTAAAAGATCCTACAACCTCCATGGACAATGGCGGGGACCCCATCACATTAGATCATTTGATGGGGGAGGAGGATTGGAAGAGTGCCTCGGACCAGGCAGAAAACATCCCGGAGGGCGTCCTAGAAATTATAAAAGAAAAGGCACAATTAGCATTCTGTGACATGCGGCCTGCAGGGCCATTAACACCTTATGCCGAGATTTTTCAGGGACCTGCGGAGCCTTTTGTAGGTTTCGTAGAGCGCTTGACCACCGCCATCGAACAGCAAGTCTCGAGGGTACATGCCAGAGAGGAGATCCTGGAGGAAATGGTCTCCACCCATGCTAATGAGGTGTGTCGGGAGATCATCCTCCGGATCCCCAAACAGCCCGGGGAGTACCCAACGCTGGACGAAATGCTGCGGGCGGTCAGCGCAGTGGCAGCGGCTCCAAGGATGAGGCCACAACTGGAGAGAAGGAAAGGGGGCCCGAAGGTCGCAATGGTCCAACACGGGGAAGAGGACAAAACACCAAAAACACCGAGAAGGGCGCCAGGAGACAGGCCCTGTTTCCTGTGTGGAAGAAAAGGACACTGGTCCAGCCAGTGCCCGAAAAGAAAAGACTTTGATGACTTTTTGAAACGGGAGGGAGGGGGAGAGAGGAACAAAGGGCCCGCGAAGCAAAAAAACTAGCTGCAGAGCGCGGAGCCCCCCGGCGTGACGACGACAACTGGGAGGGTGAGGCCGTCGGGGTGAGTGACAAAAAAACAGAGCCCTCAAACGCTTTTGATTCTATTTTTCAGACTTCAAAGCCGGACATGACTACAAACCTGACACAGACCAACCTGCCAGAAATTCCTCCTCAGGACATGACTGCAAAGGACCTGGTGCTGCCTGAGCCGGAGGGATCCCTGACGACGACCTCAAGGTATGAGCCCTTTCGGCTCCAATTGGCCGAGCCTCTTCACCTGCGGGATCGCGATTGGCATACAGCCGTGGTCTCAAGGGAGAGAGGTACGTGGGGTCTGATTGATAGCAAGTATGTCGTCGTGGGGGATTGCAAGTATACACCTCAGGACATACATATCGCGCCTGGGACAATAACAGCAGACCCGGAGTGATTTGTCTTATGGCTGCACACAGACGACCCACCCACATTCTTACCAAAGGGACAAATTATTGCACAGCTCATCCCGAACCCCTTGCTCAATGACCTGCGAGCAAACGGGGACGAAGAGCAGACGATGGGAGGAGACTGTGCAGAAGAGTCACCTGATGTCCTAGCGGTAAGAAAGATTACACGGCACAAACCAACGGACACGTGTAAAGTTAGTGTGGGTGGGGAATCCAAACTGATAAAAGGAGTCTGGGACACGAGGGCGGATGTGACGGTCATTCCGGAGAGTTTGTGGCCGTCACATTGGGAGTTACAAAACGTGGCAAAGCACGTCTCTGGAGTAGGCGGGCTTCAATTGGCACGACAATCTAAGGACGTGGTGCAAATTGAGGGGCCGAATGGGCAATTGGCTTCTCTTCGCCCATTCGTTTTGGATTATGACACACCCCTGTGGGGGAGAGACCTAATGACGCAGTGGGGGGTCACAATTGGCTTTCCTGACCCACCCAGAGTTAATACAGTGACCATTGAAGAGCGTCCCACCATCAAACTAAATTGGCTGTCAGACATTCCGGTTTGGGTGGAGCAATGGCCACTTTCAAAACAAAAATTGAAAGCGCTCAACGAGCTCGTGGAGGAGCAACTAAAAAAGGGACACATCGTGGAGTCCACCTCGCCATGGAACTCCCCGGTGTTTGTCATTCAAAAGTCAGATAAACCCAAATGGCGGCTCCTTCACGACCTCCGCAAAATTAACGAAGTCATGGAAGACATGGGGTCTCTCCAACCAGGGATGCCATCCCCAACCGTGCTCCCCCAAAATTGGAATTTGGCGGTAATAGATATTAAGGACTGTTTCTTCCAAATTCCGCTACATCCGGACGATGCCCCGCGTTTTGCCTTCTCGGTACCTACCATCAACCGAGAAGCCCCAAGGAAGAGGTATCATTGGCGAGTTTTGCCCCAGGGCATGAAAAACTCTCCAGTGATATGCCAATGGTATGTCTCTTCCTTGCTCGCCCCTGTCCGTGCAGCCGCGCACCAAGCCATTGTCCATCATTATATGGATGATGTCTTGGTGTGTGCCCCCACAGACGACCTGTTGGCCCACGCGCTTGACCTGACAGTGGCTCCACTGGTTGCTGTAGGGTTCGAGCTGCAAGAGTCCAAAATTCAGAAGATGGCCCCCTGGAAATACCTGGGGCTTGAAATCAGTCGGCGGACCATTGTGCCGCAACAATTGGCGATTAAGACCGAAATTAAGACTCTCGCGGATGTCCAACAGCTGTGTGGGACTTTGAATTGGGTGAGGCCTTGGCTGGGTCTCTCTACCGAGGACCTAGCCCCTTTTTTCAGTTTACTGAAAGGGGGAGAGGAGGGGCTTAGTTCCCCTAGGTTGCTCACCCCAGAGGCAAAACAAGCCCTGAAAAGGGTTCAAGAGATCATGTCCACTAGGCAGGCACACAGATGTAGGCCTGACCTGCCATTCCGATTTATAATCTTTGGGAAATTGCCACACCTCCAAAGGATGATCTTTCAATGGGACGAGGTCGTCCAAAAGACACCTAGAAAGGATCGAGGCGGAAATGATCCTCTCTCAATAACAGAGTGGGTCTTCCTTAGCCACCAAAGATCCAAAAGGTTGACGAAGCCACAAGAGCTGATGGCGGACTTGATCCGGAAGGCTAGGCTCCGTCTTAGGGAACTAGCCGGCTGTGACTTCGAATGCATACACGTGCCAATTCGGCTTAATTCGGGCCAAATTACGAAAGCGATGTTAGAACACCTCCTTCAAGAGAACGAATCCTTACAATTCGCGCTGGACAACTACTCGGGACAAATCTCTATATTTAGGCCTGCCCACAAAATTTTTAATTCGGACTCTCCATTCCAGTTGGAACTTAAGAGTGTTCAGAGTAAAGAGCCACTCGATGCTCTGACAATTTTTACGGACGCGTCTGGGAGATCGCACAAGTCAGTGATGACTTGGAGGGATCCCAAGACTCAGCAGTGGGAATCAGATGTGGCTGAGGTGGAAGGCTCCCCTCAGGTTGCTGAGTTGGCTGCTGTCGTTAGAGCATTTGAGCGGTTCTCTGAACCATTCAATTTAATTACAGATTCGGCCTATGTAGCAGGAGTGGTTTCCAGAGCGGAAAATTCCATCTTACAGGAGGTGGATAACATTGCACTGTTTGAGTTGCTTTCGAAATTGGTAAAGCTGATTTCCCGTCGAAAGCAACCGTTCTACGTGATGCATGTCAGGTCACACATGGACCTGCCAGGAGTTATCGCGGAGGGAAACAGGAGAGCGGATGCTCTCACTGCCCCTGTCGAGGTAGCTCCTTTGCTGAACATCTTTGAGCAGGCCAAGCTCAGCCATCAGCTCCACCACCAGAATGCGCCGGGGTTGGTCCGGGAATTTAATCTGACCTGGGACCAAGCCAAGGCGATAGTGGCAACATGTCCCACCTGTCACCAGTATTCAGTCCCCCATATGTCCACTGGGGTGAATCCCCGTGGGCTATCGAGCTGTGAGGTGTGGCAGACAGACGTCACGCACTTCGCTCCGTTTGGGAGACAGAAGTACGTGCACGTCTCGGTGGACACCTTCTCGGGTGCTGTCTTTGCCTCTGCCCACACAGGGGAGAAATTGACAGATGCCATCCGGCATCTTGTGCTCGCTTTCTCCTTTCTGGGCGTCCCGAAGTCGCTCAAGACCGATAATGGCCCTGCGTACACCTCCAGGGAATTCTGCAGCTTCCTGCAGCAATGGGGGATAGGACATAAAACGGGCATCCCCTATTCTCCCACAGGTCAGGCGATCGTGGAAAGGACTCACCAGAACATCAAGAGAGTCCTGAGCCAACAGAGCCCAGTATTAAAGAACGAGACACCATCAATCAGACTTGCGCGTGCCCTGTTTACATTGAATTTCCTAAATTGCTCCTTTGAGACCATGAACCCGCCGGTGACCAGGCATTTTCGAGGGAGCACACGGTTAGCGCCCCACGAAAGGCCAAAGGTCCTCATTCGGGATCCAGAGACTTTGAGGACACAGGGACCTCACGATTTAATCACCTGGGGGCGCGGGTACGCCTGCGTCTCCACAGACACCGGTTTGCGGTGGATCCCATCCCGAAATGTGAGACCCTATGTCCCCAAACCCTCCAAAACAGGCCAGGCGGCGCAGGTAGCGGTAGCCTCCTGGAGGAGGAAGAAGAAACTAGGGCCGAAGTCAAGCTGGCAGAAAACAGATCCGGCACTGAGGGCATGGTACCGTACCACCGGCACACTCCCCGATTGGATGTTCCCTTCAGAGAGAGAGGGAGAAGACCCTTTTCCCCCTGATCCCTTGAGCAGCACAGCCATCCCTGAGTGGCTTTTTTAATTAATTATGTATGTTTTCAGTTCCATTTTAGGAGGCCAAATGGGCCGGACCAGAAAAAACACCATCGACAAAGCCTTCTGCAGCACCCTGTTCCTTCGAGGGATGCTGTTTGCCAGCCTCCTGGGATCGGCCTGGGCATGGATTGTCCCCCAGCCCAAGGTCAATGTTTGGAAGACTCTTGCAAAGACCTTGGGCCAAGATCACATCTGCCTTTCCTCAACAGCAGCAGGGGATCCGTTGTCATCATGCCTCGTGGGGATCCCGTTTGAGGAGAAGGACTACCCCCCCGCTCTCCTCAGGATGAAACAAAGTTACAATCGTAAGCCCGTGGTAATATCCCACTTTACTGAGTTGAATCATGCCTCCGCCCTAGTTAAGAACCCCCTGGCTTTTTGGAAGGAGTGGACCTTCCATCTCCCTGCTCTTCCCCAGGAGCCGCAGGAGCTGGATCTCCTCGGCTCCTCCCCTTCCTCTTTCTGTATACATTTTACCTACACTCTCCCAGAAAGCCAGAAGAAATTGTACCACAACATTAAACAAATCAAGGACGCCTACTGGGCCAGCTCGTGGTGCTCTGCCCTAGCCCATGTTGCTGTACCCAGCACAGCGGGAATGAAACCCCTTGCCCTCCCTACTAGGTCGTTTCTAATTTGTGGAGATAGGGCTTACGCCGGCATCCCCTCTCGTATGATCGGAGGCCCATGTACACTGGGAAAGTTGGGGCTGTTCACCCCCAACAAAACTCAAATTATGGATTGGGTACGCAAAAACGCCACACGCCACGCACCAGTCCAAAAGAGAGACCTTGCAAGTCTCGACCCGGACTGTGATTCGGACATTGTGCATTGGTCCAGGGCCAAGGCTACGGCCATAACAGTTTTTCTGCCCTGGGTTTCCATTGCCAAAGCTATGGGGGAATTAGGCAGATTGGAATGCTGGGTGGTGAAGCAAGCGAATTTAACAACCAACGCCCTGACGGACCTCCTATCAGACGAGCAAATAACGAGGCAGGCCACCCTGCAAAACAGGGCGGCCATCGATTATCTGCTGCTGTTACATGAACACTCATGTGAGGAATTCAAAGGATTATGTTGTTTTAATTTAACATCAAAGGCAGAGAACGTCAGACAGTCCATCGCCCAGATCCGTAAGATGGTGAACGACATCAAAAAAGAGACGGGAGGTTGGCTGGACAACCTTTTCGAGGGATGGGGGCTGTCGTCCTGGTCCGGCTCCATTGTTAAAACCGTTGGACTTATCGTCTTTATTCTGTTTCTGATTTGTGTTGCTTTTGCTTTAGTTAAAAGGCTTTTGTCTAAGTTACTTTCAGAGACCACAACCCCCGTGATTAATCGAGTAAGCATGGAGGACATCGAGCTCCAGGAACTGGAAGAAGCCCTAAGAGAACTGGACGCAGCTCGAGAACAATTATAGGCATTCACGGACACTTGTTTTTATATAATACAAAAGGGGGAGTTGTGGGTGTTTCTGAGTTTTGTGTATTTTACAGTTTTCTGTACCCCAGTTCAAAATGGCCTCCAAGTTCTTTTCCCCTGACTTCCATCTTGTTGTTTATCTCCCTCCTGATTATTTTTAGCATACAGTTGTTACATTTACCTCTGCTAGCCCTTGGAGACAACTCTCCATTGGTTAGCTTTTCCCGCCACCCATCCTGTCCATCACCCCTACCCTCCCACGCCAATCACCCTGAGGCCTGAGCCTAGGGATTGGCTGGGTCCTGACCCTCTCTCTTCCCCAGTTCTGATGGTTGGTTCTGTTCATATGTTGGCCACTCCTTATTTCCACCCCATTGGCTGTGTTGTTCATCCCCTCCCCAGTTTTGCACGGTATAAGAGCTCATGTTCTGGCTAGCTCGGGGTTTCTCGTCCTGAAACTCCGAGCAGAGAATAAAGCTTTCCCTGTTCCACCTCTACGAGAGTCCCTTCTCTCCTTTACCGACCCCTTTGCGATCGCCCTCGGAGTGGAGCGTGGGTCAAGACCCCACGGAACACGAGGCTGATCAGCGTGCCTGGGCTGGCCGGGCGAAGAGGCGCGCTGCGACACCAAGAGAACCCAGGAGTCACATGAACTCATGAGGCAAACATTGAAGGAAATGCTGCAGAGAGGACCAGGTGGGTGCATGTCCCTGAGCCTTCCCCTGACACTCAGCACCCGGGGCCTTTCTCTGCACATCTGGACACGCCATGCCCGGCACAGCGGGAGGGGATCCATGGCAGCCTCGCTGCCCCACTGCTGATTTCACACCCTGCAGGGCTGTTTCCCAGCCTGGCCTGGCTGCAGCTTCTCCCCAGCTCTGCAGGAAGGCATTGGGCATCAGCTGACAGGGAGCCCAATCTGCACCACGGGCCATGCACACCCTGAGATCCCTGCAATTTCCGGGGCGCTGGGTAGATCAGAAAGGGCAGCTCTTTGGAGAAGTGAGGCCCAGCCCCAAGAACCTCAGCCTTTCCTGATCCTTATCAATGTCTTTGACAAGCATTGCCTCCTGAAGATGCCCCCTGTCCAATGAGGAGCACCTGCATCTGATCCGGCTGTGCTTTTCCTTTCTCCAGAAGTGGACAGAGAGGATGTGCTGAAGGCAAGGTCTCCCGGAGGAAGCAGTGGCTCCGTTCCGGCCTCTGCTGCAGGAAGGGAGGCGATGCCGGGCATAGGCACAGGAGGTAATTGCTCCTCTGGGCCTTAGCCCTGCTGAGGCTTGAGCTGCCACCTCTGCTGCTTGGTAGTGTCTGCCCTCCAGGGATGCTGCCCAGGGGCTGCAAAGAGTGTGGAGAGTGAGCAGAGGCAGCCCAGAGCTCCCCAGGCCCCTGGGCAGCTTTGGCCATGTCCATTGACATCTGCCTCCCACGGCCTGATCCAACCCCCTTGCAGTGCCCACTTCCCTAAGGCAGATGGGCATCCCAGCATACCATGGAAATGCTTCTGATCTCTACTCCCTTCTAGACTGGGATCGTGATACAGATTATGTGGAAGCCCTGGTGAAGAATGGTTTGCAGTTCTTTCAGGATATTGAAGGCAAGTTCAGAGGGAGCCTTTCCTGACAGAATATTCCGTGCCAGTGTGGCAAGAGCTCACTCATGTGCCATTGCCCTTAACATGCTCTCAGGGTTGAAGGATTCTGGAATTTTTGCCCTGCTCCCTTCTGGAGCCCTGAGTGATCCCACAGCATGGCTGTCAGGGGCAGGAAGGAGCATTTAGCTGTCAATGCTCTTGCCGTGTGCAATGCCAGGGTGTCCTTCCGTGTGCTCTGTGCAGCCACGGAGAAGAGCAGAGAGGGAAGGGGCCGGGCCCAGGGCTGTGCCCCGGGGTTGTGCCTTGGGCGGCTCCTTTGGCAGCCCCAGGGAGCCTGAGGATCTTCTGCAGTGCCACGGGAGCTCTTCTCTCCTGCCTTTCTTTGCAGCCAAGTCCCTTCGCCAAGGTGATCTGGCTTCCGAAGCGATGTCCAAGACTGAGCCTGTAGGAGATGCTGAGGGTAGGTCAAGGCTTTTTCTTCTGGAAGAGCTGCCACCTCAGAGCCCAAAAGTCAGCCAGTAGGGCAGAGGTGATAGAAGCTTCTGTGGCCGTTCAGTTACAGGTGTGTCCACAGGGAACACTTCTGCAGCTCCTTTGGTGGATGCTATAGGCAAGTCCAGCTCCCGTCGCAGGGGTGAGTCGAGTTTCCCTGCTGACCCCACAGGCTGAGCCCCGGGTCTGTGGGATCTGTTACTGGATAATGGAAATACTTTGCCCTAAGGTCCTCCAACAGGGAAGTACAAATCTATGGGACCCAAGAGACCCCAGGAGTCATCTGAACTCATCAGGCAAACATTGAAGGAAACGCTGCAGGGAGGACCAGGTGGGTGCATGTCCCTGAGCCTTCCCCTGACACTCAGCACTCGGGGCCTTTCTCTGCACATCTGGACACGCCGTGCCCGGCACAGCGGGAAGGGATCCATGGCAGCATCGCTGCCCCACTGCTGCTTTCACACCCTGCAGGGCTGTTTCCCAGCCTGGCCTGGCTGCAGCTTCCCCCCAGCTCAGCAGGAAGGCATTGGGCATCAGCTGACAGGGAGCCCAATCTGCACCACGGGCCATGCACACCCTGAGATCCCTGCAATTTCCCGGGCCCCAGGAGGATAGGAAGGGTGGCTGTTTCAATGAGGGATAGTCGTTGGTCTGCCTGAAGATCCTGGGAATCTTCCTGATCCTTATCAGTGTCTTTGACAAGCATTGCCTCCTGAAGATGCCCCCTGTCCAATGGGGAGCACCTCCATCTGATCTGGCTGTGCTTTTCCTTTCTTCAGAAGTGGACAGAGAGGATGTGCTGAAGGCAAGGTCTCCCGGAGGAACCAGTGGCTCCGTTCCAGCCTCTGCTGCAGGATGGGAGGCGATGCCGGGCACAGACACAGGAGGTAATTGCTCCTCTGGGTCTGAGCCCTGCTGAGGCTGGAGCTGCCACCTCTGCTGCTTGGTAGTGCCTGCCCTCCAGGGATGCTGCCCAGGGGCTGCAAAGAGTGTGGAGAGTGAGCAGAGGCAGCCCAGAGCTCCCCAGGCCCCTGGGCAGCTTTGGCCATGTCCATTGACATCTGCCTCCCATGGCCTGACCCGACCCTCTTGCAGTGCCCAGTTCCCTAAGGCAGATGGGCATCCCAGCACACCATGGAAATGTCTCTAATCTCTGCTCCCTTCTAGACTGGGAACGTGATACAGATTATGTGGAAGCCCTGGTGAAGAATGGTTTGCAGTTCTTTCAGGATATTGAAGGCAAGTTCAGAGGGTGCCTTTCCTGACAGAATAATCCGTGTCAGTGTGGCAAGGGCTCACTCATGTGCCATTGCCCTTAACATGCTCTCAGGGTTGAAGGATTCTGGAAATCTTTCCGTGCTCCCTTCTGGAGCCCTGAGTGATCCCACAGCATGGCTGTCAGTGGCAGGAAGGAGCATTTAGCTGTCAATGCTCTTGCCATGTGCAATGCCAGGGTGTCCTTCCGTGTGCTCTGTGCAGCCATGGAGAAGAGCAGAGAGGGAAGGGGCCGGGCCCAGGGCTGTGCCCCGGGGCTGTGCCTTGGGCGGCTCCTTTGGCAGCCCCAGGGAGCCTGAGGAACTCCTGCAGTGCCACGGGAGCTCTTCTCTCCTACCTTTCTTTGCAGCTGAACCTCTTCAGCATGAAGGTGAGGTGGCTTCACAACCCACATCCAAGACTGTATCTGTAGGACATGCTGAGGGTAGGTCAAGTCCTTTCCTCCTGGGAGAGCTGCCACCTCAGAGCCCAACAGTCAGCCAGTAGGGGCAGAGGTGACAGAAGCTTCTGTGGCTGTTGAGTTACAGGTGTGACCGCAGGGAAGGCTTCTGCAGCTCCTTTGGTGGATGCTGCACACAAGTCCAGCTCCCGTCGCAGGGGTGAGTCAAGTTTCCCTGCTGACCCCACAGACAGAACCCTGAGTTTGTGGGATCTGATCCTGGAAAATGGAAATACTTTCTGTTCAGGTCCTCCAAAACGAAAGTCCCAAGATATTGGAGTCAAAATGCCTCTTGAGTCAAGCAAATTCCTGAGAGAAACACAGAAGGAAGTGCTGCAGGGAGGACCAGGTGGGTGCATGTCCCTGAGCCTTCCCCTGACACTCAGCACCCGGGGCCTTTCTCTGCACATCTGGACACGCCGTGCCCGGCACAGCGGGAAGGGATCCATGGCAGCCTCGCTGCCCCACTGCTGCTTTCACACCCTGCAGGGCTGTTTCCCAGCCTGGCCTGGCTGCAGCTTCTCCCCAGCTCAGCAGGAAGGCATTGGGCATCACCTGACAGGGAGCCCAATCTGCACCATGGGCCATGCACACCCTGAGATCCCTGCAATTTCCGGGGCCCTGGGTAGATCAGGAAGGGCAGCTCTTTGGAGAAGACAGTACTCTGTCCCAGCCCCAAGATCCTGGGCCTTTTCCTTATCCTTATCCATATCTTTCACAAATTTTGCCTCCTGACAATGCCACAACCCCAGCGGCGAATGTTTACATCGGATCCAGCTGTGTTTTTTTCTTTCTCAAGGGATGGATCAGAAGGTGGTGCAGAAGGAAGAATATCCAGGAGAAAGCAGTGGCTCGGTGACAACCCCTGCTGCAGGAAGGGAGGAGAACGGAGACACAGAGAGAGAGACAGACACAGGCACAGACAGGGACACAGATACCGAGATGGACATGGACATGGACACAGGCATGAAAACAGACCCAGACACAGTTACAGAAGGTAATTGCTGTGCCAGGCTCAGCCTTCTCTGGGGCTGTGTGGCAGCAGCTCTTCCCCCAGCACCCACCCTTGCATGGCCCAGCAGCAGCCAAAGCTGGAGGCTCCTGGGCTTGGAGGCCTCTGGAGCTCGTTGACAGCCCCTGGGAAAGGGCACTGGTGCCCAAGGTCCCTCCTGCTGCCAAGGGGCGGCAAGGTGCCTGCAGGCCCCAGCTCTGGGGGAAACAGATAACGTCCTGCCCGTGTGCACCGTGCTGCCAGCTCAGCAGTTGGGCACAGCACAGCCTCACACTCCCCATTGCTCCCACAGATGCAGCCCTCACCACAACACGTGTTCCCGACTCCCAGAAGGGCATTTTAAGCGCTGTCTGTCAGGGAACACGCTGCTGGCTAGCGTTAACTATAGGCCTGCTTCTTCTGGAGCTTTTGGTCATTTTAAGCTGCATTGGAATCTGCTGTTGCTTGAAGAGAAAATGGTGAGTGTTTGTTCATCTTTCCCTCAAACAACTCCTTTTGAAAGTCTACTGTAGGTAGCACCAGCTGAGGCCTCAGACACCTCCTCTCTCCACAGGAGCTCCTCACAAGAGCGTTTGAAGGGCAGTGGCTGGAGCTCACATCTGGACAGCTTCAGCAGCTCCTCCAGCAGTAATAAGGGCCTGTGCAGCCTTTTCAAGATCTTTGCAAAGAGGACCCCAGAACAGTCATTGGAAGAGGGAAACTTTGCATTCCTGTAGGATCCCACTGCCACTTCCTCCCCTCATAGGTATCCCCAAACTGCCTTCACTCCCTTCTTTGGTTTCACTCTGTCCTATCCCAGCCCATTCCCTAGTTCTTCTAAAGACCCCAGGACCAAGCCAGCATGCTCCAGCCTCAGCTGAGACCAACATGGCCCTTCCCTCTGCACCTGTGCCCTCTGGTCCTGCCCTCTAAATAACACTGAGGGTGACCTCCCCACACCCCACCCAGCGTAGACGACGGCCTCTTTGTGTTCTAATAAAGACATGGAGTTGCTACCCCAGTGTCCGTGTGCTGCCCCCAGCAAATCCTAGAGGACCCCGGCACTGGCTGAGCCCCATGCCCGGGAGCAGCCCACGGTGTGGGCAGGCAGGAGCCAGGCAGGGGCTGCTGTGACCAGCAGTGGGGCCCCGAGGGGCTGGGGGAGCCTGTGCTGAGCGTGCCTGAGCTGAGGGCATGACCTGGACAATTTGGAGGGCTGGACAATCACCAGCTCAGTGAAGTTCAACAAGGGAAAGTGCTGGATTCTGCACCTGGGATGGGGCAACCCTGGCTGTGTGGACAGGCTGGGGAATGAGATGCTGAAGAACAGGAAAGGGACCTGGGAATCCTGATGGATGGGAAATTGGATACGAGTCAGCACTGCCCTGGCAGCCAGGGGTGACACCCCTCTCCTGGGGGGCACCAAGCCCAGCAGGACCAGTGGGGCCAGGGATGGGATTGTCCCACTCTACTCTGCACTGGGGCAGCCCCACCTCAAATAATGTCAGAAGTTTTGGTCACTGCAGTATGAGAAAGAGTGTTCAAAGGAGGGCAGTGAAGATGGGGAAGGGCCTAAGGGGAAGCTGTGTGAAGAGCGGCAGAGGGCTCTCTGCCTCTTCTGCCTGGAGGAGACTGATGGGAGACCTCATTGAGGTCTCTGACTTGCTCTTGACAGGAAGAGGAGAAGCAGGCACTAATCTCTTTGTATTGTCCCCAGTGATAGGGAGTGGCCTGTAGTTGTGCCAGGGGAGATTTAGGTTGGGTAACAGAAAAAGGTTTTTATGCAGAGGATAGCTGGGCACTGAAACAGGCACCTCAGGGCAGCACCAAGTCTGAGAAAGCTCAAGCTGCATTTGGACAATACTCTCAAGCACATGCTGTGACTCTTGAGGACGCTCCTGTGCAGGGCCAGGAGTTGGACTTCATGATCCTTGTGAGTCCTTCCAACTCAGCTTATTCTGTGATACAATGATTCCGTTTATTACAGTAGACTCTCTGGTCATGGGTCTTCTCAAAAAGAATATCCAGGAAAAGAGGGAAGCCATGAAGAGCATTTCCAGGGGCACAGCCTGACCAGCAATATCAGCCGGCAAAACAAAGGTTTTGCTTAGCCATGGCCCTTTGATGAAGCCAAACAGTTACAATCAAGGCAACCTATTAGTACAGATGGCTCTACACTCTGCGAGTACAGCCAAGGCCATGAGGTCACAGCAGGCTCTGATGTCGCAGCAGGCTGAGCTGACAGCAGGCTCTGAGGTCACAGAGGCCCCAGAGCTCCGTGGTTGCACAGCACCAAGAGGACTCAGCAGTCAGTCCCTGACTACAACTGCTGTGGCAGCAGCGTCGGCAGCAGCAGCGGTGCTGACATTGCGGACAGCAGTGCTGACATTGGGGACAGCGGTGTCGGGAAAGCCGTGAAGGACAGTGGTGGCAGCAAGAGCTGGGAACTGGAACAGGGCAAGGCACCATGGCCCTTGCTCTGCGCCTCTTCCTCCTGCTCCTGCTGGCAGTGGCCCTGCCTGCCAGGGCAGCCCAGGCTGCTCCATGGCCAGCACAAGGAGCAGGTGAGCCGGGGCCTGGCTCCCCTTTCCCGGGACAGTGCTCCCTTCTCCCTGGGACGCCTTGGGGATGGTTTTCCCCAGGCTTTAAGGGAGGGTTTGCTCTGGGAGGGAGAGAGCTCCAATGGGGCGAGGGCTGCCCCCGTTTTGTCTCCAGGGATGCTGTACAGGGGCTGCAAAGAGTGTGGAGAGTGAGCAGAGGCAGCCCAGAGCTCCCCAGGCCCCTGGGCAGCTTTGGCCATGTTCATTGACATCTGCCTCCTATGCCCTGACACGACCCCCTTGCAGTGCCCAGTTCCCTAAGGCAGAGGGGCATCCCCGCATACCATGGAAATGGTTCTGATCTCTGCTCCCTTCTAGACTGGGAACGTGATACCGATTATGTGGAAGCCCTGGTGAAGAATGGTTTGCAGTTCTTTCAGGATATTGAAAGCAAGTTCAGAGGGTGCCTTTCCTGACAGAATAATCCGTGTCAGTGTGGCAAGAGCTCACTCATGTGCCATTGCCCTTAACATGCTCTCAGGGTTGAAGGATTCTGGAATTTTTGCCCTGCTCCCTTCTGGAGCCCTGAGTGATCCCACAGCATGGCTGTCAGGGGCAGGAAGGAGCATTTAGCTGTCAATGCTCTTGCCGTGTGCAATGCCAGGGTGTCCTTCCGTGTGCTCTGTGCAGCCACGGAGAAGAGCAGAGAGGGAAGGGGCCGGGCCCAGGCCTGTGCCCCGGGGCTGTGCCTTGGGTGGCTCCTTTGGCAGCCCCAGGGAGCCTGAGGAACTCCTGCAGTGCCACGGGAGCTCTTCTCTCCTGCCTTTCTTTGCAGCCAAGTCCCTTCGCCAAGGTGATCTGGCTTCCGAAGCGATGTCCAAGACCAAGATTGTAGGAGATGCTGAGGGTAGGTCAAGGCTTTTCCTTCTGGAAGAGCTGCCACCTCAGAGCCCAAAAGTCAGCCAGTAGGGCAGAGGTGATAGAAGCTTCTGTGGCCGTTCAGTTACAGGTGTGTCCACAGGGAACACTTCTGCAGCTCCTTTGGTGGATGCTGCAGGCAAGTCCAGCTCCCATCGCAGGGGTGAGTCAAGTTTCCCTGCTGACCCCACAGGCTGAGCCCCAGGTCTCTGGGATCTGTTACTGGATAATGGAAATACTTTGCCCTAAGGTCCTCCAACAGGGAAGTACAAATCTATGGGACCCAAGAGACCCCAGGAGTCATCTGAACTCATCAGGCAAACATTGAAGGAAACGCTGCAGGGAGGACCAGGTGGGTGCATGTCCCTGAGCCTTCCCCTGACACTCAGCACCCACGGCCTTTCTCTGCACATCTGGACACGCCGTGCCCGGCACAGCGGGAAGGGATCCATGGCAGCCTCGCTGCCCCACTGCTGCTTTCACACCCTGCAGGGCTGTTTCCCAGCCTGGCCTGGCTGCAGCTTCCCCCCAGCTCAGCAGGAAGGCATTGGGCATCAGCTGACAGGGAGCCCAATCTGCACCACGGGCCATGCACACCCTGAGATCCCTGCAATTTCCGGGGCCCCAGGACGATAGGAAGGGTGGCTGTTTCAATGAGGGATAGTCGTTGGTCTGCCTGAAGATCCTGGGAATCTTCCTGATCCTTATCAGTGTCTTTGACAAGCATTGCCTCCTGAAGATGCCCCCTGTCCAATGGGCAACACCTCCATCTGATCTGGCTGTGCTTTTCCTTTCTCCAGAAGTGGACAGAAAGGATGTGCTGAAGGCAAGGTCTCCCGGAGGAAGCAGTGGCTCCGTTCCAGCCTCTGCTGCAGGAAGGGAGGCGATGCCGGGCACAGACACAGGAGGTAATTGCTCCTCTGGGTCTGAGCCCTGCTGAGGCTTGAGCTGCCACCTCTGCTGCTTGGTAGTGCCTGCCCTCCAGGGATGCTGCCCAGGGGCTGCAAAGAGTGTGGAGAGTGAGCAGAGGCAGCCCAGAGCTTCCCAGGCCCCTGGGCAGCTTCGGCCATCTCCATTGACATCTGCCTCCTATGGCCTGACCCAACCCCCTTGCAGTACCCAGTTCCCTATGACAGAGGGGCATCCCAGCACACCACGGAAATGGTTCTGATCTCTGCTCCCTTCTAGACTGGGAACGTGATACAGATTATGTGGAAGCCCTGGTGAAGAATGGTTTGCAGTTCTTTCAGGATATTGAAGGCAAGTTCAGAGGGTGCCTTTCCTGACAGAATAATCCGTGTCAGTGTGGCAAGAGCTCACTCATGTGCCATTGCCCTTAACATGCTCTCAGGGTTGAAGGATTCTGGAATTTTTGCCCTGCTCCCTTCTGGAGCCCTGAGTGATCCCACAGCATGGCTGTCAGGGGCAGGAAGGAGCATTTAGCTGTCAATGCTCTTGCCGTGTGCAATGCCAGTGTGTCCTTCCGTGTGCTCTGTGCAGCCACGGAGAAGAGCAGAGAGGGAAGGGGCCGGGCCCAGGCCTGTGCCCCGGGGCTGTGCCTTGGGTGGCTCCTTTGGCAGCCCCAGGGAGCCTGAGGAACTCCTGCAGTGCCACGGGAGCTCTTCTCTCCTGCCTTTCTTTGCAGCCAAGTCCCTTCGCCAAGGTGATCTGGCTTCCGAAGCGATGTCCAAGACTGAGACTGTAGGAGATGCTGAGGGTAGGTCAAGGCTTTTCCTTCTGGAAGAGCTGCCACCTCAGAGCCCAGAGCTCGGCCAGGGGGGCAGCGCTGCAGGTGCCAGGACAGAGCTGTGCCCGTGTGTGCCCTCACTGTGCACGATCCTCTCACTGCTCCTGTGGCTCAGTGCTGCCCATGCAGATCGGCAGAGGTGACAGAAGCTTCTGTGGCTGTTCCGTTGCAGGTGTGTCTGCAGGGAAGACTTCTGCAGCTCCTTTGGTGGATGCAGCACACAAGCCCAGCTCCCGTCGCAGGGGTGAGTTGTGTGTCCCTTCTGACCCCACAGGCTGAGCCCTGGGTCTGTGGGATCTGTTCCTTGAAAATGCAAATACTTTGCCCTAAGGTCCTCCAACAGGGAGGTACAAAGCTACAAGACCTAAGAGACCCCAGGAGTCATCTGAACTCATCAGGCAAACATTGAAGGAAATGCTGCAGGGAGGACCAGGTGGGTGCATGTCCCTGAGCCTTCCCCTGACACTCAGCACTCGGGGCCTTTCTCTGCACATCTGGACACGCCGTGCCCGGCACAGCGGGAAGGGATCCATGGCAGCCTCGCTGCCCCACTGCTGCTTTCACACCCTGCAGGGCTGTTTCCCAGCCTGGCCTGGCTGCAGCTTCCCCCCAGCTCAGCAGGAAGGCATTGGACATCAGCTGACAGGGAGCCCAATCTGCACCACGGGCCATGCACACCCTGAGATCCCTGCAATTTCCGGGGCCCCAGGAAGATAGGAAGGGTGGCTGTTTCAATGAGGGATAGTCGTTGGTCTGCCTGAAGATCCTGGGAATCTTCCTGATCCTTATCAGTGTCTTTGACAAGCATTGCCTCCTGAAGATGCCCCCTGTCCAATGGGTAACACCTCCATCTGATCTGGCTGTGCTTTTCCTTTCTCCAGAAGTGGACAGAGAGGATGTGCTGAAGGCAAGGTCTCCCAGAGGAAGCAGTGGCTCCGTTCCAGCCTCTGCTGCAGGAAGGGAGGCGATGCCGGGCACAGACACAGGAGGTAATTGCTCCTCTGGGTCTGAGCCCTGCTGAGGCTGGAGCTGCCACCTCTGCTGCTTGGTAGTGCCTGCCCTCCAGGGATGCTGCCCAGGGGCTGCAAAGAGTGTGGAGAGTGAGCAGAGGCAGCCCAGAGTTCCTCAGGCCCCTGGGCAGCTTTGGCCATGTCCATTGACATCCGCCTCCCACAGCTTGACACGACCCCCTTGCAGTGCCCAGTTCCCTAAGGCAGAAGGGGACCCAGGAATGCCCTGAACAAGGTTCTCATCTCTGCTCCTTTGTAGATGAGGCTCCTGGGGAGGCTTCTCCATTAACTTGGCTGGATAAAGTTTCAAAGCCCTTGGAGCTTCTCGTAGGTATGTTCTCAGTGTCCCACCAAGCAATAATCATTGACAACCTGGAAGCAACCTGATGACAGAAATTTCTGTGGCTGTTGAGTTACAGGTGTGACTGAAGGGAGGAATTCGGCACCTCCTTTCCTGATTGCTTCAGGCAAGCGCAGCTCCCGTCACAGGGGTGAGCCGTGTGTCCCTGCTGATCCGACAGGCTGAACCCTGGGTTTGTGGGATCCATTCCTGTAAAAATGGAACTATTTTCTTTTAAGGTCCTCCAACAGAGAAGTACAAACATAGACAAGAGAAGGAATTGCTTGGGTCAGACAACAACCTGAAACAAATTGTGGAAATGCTGCAGAGAGGACCAGGTGGGTGCATGTCCCTGAGCCTTCCCCTGACACGCAGCACCCGGGGCCTTTCTCTGCACATCTGGACACGCCGTACCCGACACAGCGGGAAGGGATCCATGGCAGCCTCGCTGCCCCACTGCTGATTTCACACCCTGCAGGGCTGTTTCCCAGCCTGGCCTGGCTGCAGCTTCCCCCCAGCTCTGCAGGAAGGCATTGGGCATCAGCTGACAGGGAGCCCAATCTGCACCACGGGCCATGCACACCCTGAGATCCCTGCAATTTCCGGGGCCCCAGGACGATAGGAAGGGTGGCTGTTTCAATGAGGGATAGTCGTTGGTCTGCCTGAAGATCCTGGGAATCTTCCTGATCCTTATCAGTGTCTTTGACAAGCATTGCCTCCTGAAGATGCCCCCTGTCCAATGGGGAGCACCTCCATCTGATCTGGCTGTGCTTTTCCTTTCTCCAGAAGTGGACAGAGAGGATGTGCTGAAGGCAAGGTCTCCCGGAGGAAGCAGTGGCTCCGTTCCAGCCTCTGCTGCAGGAAGGGAGGCGATGCCGGGCACAGACACAGGAGGTAATTGCTCCTCTGGGCCTGAGCCCTGCTGAGGCTTGAGCTGCCACCTCTGCTGCTTGGTAGTGCCTGCCCTCCAGGGATGCTGCCCAGGGGCTG
The DNA here is from genome assembly GCF_965231275.1 of Zosterops lateralis. Taxonomy (NCBI): domain Eukaryota; kingdom Metazoa; phylum Chordata; class Aves; order Passeriformes; family Zosteropidae; genus Zosterops; species Zosterops lateralis. The sequence goes on along the minus strand of NC_139771.1, from coordinate 8,593,301 downwards.
CAAAGAGTGTGGAGAGTGAGCAGAGGCAGCCCAGAGCTCCCCAGGCCCCTGGGCAGCTTCAGCCATCTCCATTGACATCTGCCTCCCATGGCCTGACCCAACCCCCTTGCAGTACCCAGTTCCCTATGACAGAGGGGCATCCCAGCACACCACGGAAATGGTTCTGATCTCTGCTCCCTTCTAGACTGGGAACGTGATACAGATTATGTGGAAGCCCTGGTGAAGAATGGTTTGCAGTTCTTTCAGGATATTGAAGGCAAGTTCAGAGGGTGCCTTTCCTGACAGAATAATCCGTGTCAGTGTGGCAAGAGCTCACTCATGTGCCATTGCCCTTAACATGCTCTCAGGGTTGAAGGATTCTGGAATTTTTGCCCTGCTCCCTTCTGGAGCCCTGAGTGATCCCACAGCATGGCTGTCAGGGGCAGGAAGGAGCATTTAGCTGTCAATGCTCTTGCCGTGTGCAATGCCAGTGTGTCCTTCCGTGTGCTCTGTGCAGCCACGGAGAAGAGCAGAGAGGGAAGGGGCCGGGCCCAGGGCTGTGCCCCGGGGCTGTGCCTTGGGTGGCTCCTTTGGCAGCCCCAGGGAGCCTGAGGAACTCCTGCAGTGCCACGGGAGCTCTTCTCTCCTGCCTTTCTTTGCAGCCAAGTCCCTTCGCCAAGGTGATCTGGCTTCCGAAGCGATGTCCAAGACTGAGACTGTAGGAGATGCTGAGGGTAGGTCAAGGCTTTTCCTTCTGGAAGAGCTGCCACCTCAGAGCCCAGAGCTCGGCCAGGGGGGCAGCGCTGCAGGTGCCAGGACAGAGCTGTGCCCGTGTGTGCCCTCACTGTGCACGATCCTCTCACTGCTCCTGTGGCTCAGTGCTGCCCATGCAGATCGGCAGAGGTGACAGAAGCTTCTGTGGCTGTTCCGTTGCAGGTGTGTCTGCAGGGAAGACTTCTGCAGCTCCTTTGGTGGATGCAGCACACAAGCCCAGCTCCCGTCGCAGGGGTGAGTTGTGTGTCCCTTCTGACCCCACAGGCTGAGCCCTGGGTCTGTGGGATCTGTTCCTTGAAAATGCAAATACTTTGCCCTAAGGTCCTCCAACAGGGAGGTACAAAGCTACAAGACCCAAGAGACCCCAGGAGTCATCTGAACTCATCAGGCAAACATTGAAGGAAACGCTGCAGGGAGGACCAGGTGGGTGCATGTCCCTGAGCCTTCCCCTGACACTCAGCACTCGGGGCCTTTCTCTGCACATCTGGACACGCCGTGCCCGGCACAGCGGGAAGGGATCCATGGCAGCCTCGCTGCCCCACTGCTGCTTTCACACCCTGCAGGGCTGTTTCCCAGCCTGGCCTGGCTGCAGCTTCCCCCCAGCTCAGCAGGAAGGCATTGGACATCAGCTGACAGGGAGCCCAATCTGCACCACGGGCCATGCACACCCTGAGATCCCTGCAATTTCCGGGGCCCCAGGAAGATAGGAAGGGTGGCTGTTTCAATGAGGGATAGTCGTTGGTCTGCCTGAAGATCCTGGGAATCTTCCTGATCCTTATCAGTGTCTTTGACAAGCATTGCCTCCTGAAGATGCCCCCTGTCCAATGGGGAGCACCTCCATCTGATCCGGCTGTGCTTTTCCTTTCTCCAGAAGTGGACAGAGAGGATGTGCTGAAGGCAAGGTCTCCCGGAGGAAGCAGTGGCTCCGTTCCAGCCTCTGCTGCAGGAAGGGAGGCGATGCCGGGCACAGACACAGGAGGTAATTGCTCCTCTGGGTCTGAGCCCTGCTGAGGCTGGAGCTGCCACCTCTGCTGCTTGGTAGTGCCTGCCCTCCAGGGATGCTGCCCAGGGGCTGCAAAGAGTGTGGAGAGTGAGCAGAGGCAGCCCAGAGTTCCTCAGGCCCCTGGGCAGCTTTGGCCATGTCCATTGACATCCGCCTCCCACAGCTTGACACGACCCCCTTGCAGTGCCCAGTTCCCTAAGGCAGAAGGGGACCCAGGAATGCCCTGAACAAGGTTCTCATCTCTGCTCCTTTGTAGATGAGGCTCCTGGGGAGGCTTCTCCATTAACTTGGCTGGATAAAGTTTCAAAGCCCTTGGAGCTTCTCGTAGGTATGTTCTCAGTGTCCCACCAAGCAATAATCATTGACAACCTGGAAGCAACCTGATGACAGAAATTTCTATGGCTGTTGAGTTACAGGTGTGACTGAAGGGAGGAATTCGGCACCTCCTTTCCTGATTGCTTCAGGCAAGCGCAGCTCCCGTCACAGGGGTGAGCCGTGTGTCCCTGCTGATCCGACAGGCTGAACCCTGGGTTTGTGGGATCCATTCCTGTAAAAATGGAACTATTTTCCTTTAAGGTCCTCCAACAGAAAAGTACAAACATAGACAAGAGAAGGAATTGCTTGGGTCAGACAACAACCTGAAACAAATTGTGGAAATGCTGCAGAGAGGACCAGGTGGGTGCATGTCCCTGAGCCTTCCCCTGACACGCAGCACCCAGGACCTTTCTCTGCACATCTGGACACGCCGTACCCGACACAGCGGGAAGGGATCCATGGCAGCCTCGCTGCCCCACTGCTGATTTCACACCCTGCAGGGCTGTTTCCCAGCCTGGCCTGGCTGCAGCTTCCACCCAGCTCTGCAGGAAGGCATTGGGCATCAGCTGAAAGGGAACCCAAACTGCACCACAGGACATGGCACACCCTGAGAGCCCTGCAATTTCCAGGGCTCCAGGCAGATCAGAAAGGGAAGAGAGAGTGTCCTGGCCCAGCCCCAATACCTGGGCATTTTCCTTATCCATGTCTATGCCAAATATTGCCTCCTGAAGATGCCAGCACCCAAATCGAGAACAGTTATATCTGATCCAGCTCTCTCCCTTCCTTTCTCAAGTGATGGACCTAGAGCTTCTGTGGAAGGTGGCTTTTCCCACAAGAAGCAGTCAATCATTGACATCCTCTGCTTCAAGAAGGAATGCAATGCCAGACATAGACACGGACAGAGACAGAGGCAGAGACAGAGAAAGAGACACAGACACAGACACAGTTACTGGAGGTAATTGCTGTGCCAGGCTCAGCCCTCTCTGGGGCTGTGTGGCAGCAGCTCTTCCCCCAGCACCCACCCTTGCATGGCCCGGCAAAAGCCAAAGCTGGAGGCTCCTGGGCTTGGAGGCCTCTGGAGCTCGTTGACAGCCCCTGGGAAAGGGCACTGGTGCCCCAATGTCCCTCCCGCTGCAGCTGCTCCCAGAGCTGGCCCTGAGTGCCCAGAGGCCCAAGGCACAGGAGCAGCCCCAAGTGGGAGCCCTGCCCTGAGCCCAGGACCAGAGCCAGCCCTGGCACACAGTGGAAATGGATCCCATCTTGGTTTGTTTCTAGACGGGGTTGCTGGGGAGGCTTCTCCAGTAGTCTGGAGGTATGAAGTTTTGAAGCCCTCCAGGCCTCCTGCAGGTATGTTCTCACTGTCCCACCAAGGAATAATCATTGTCAACCTGTCAGGAACCAGCTGACAGAATCTCCTCTGGCTCTTCAGTTACAGGTGTGTCTGCAGAGAGGACTTCTCCAGCCCCAAGGCTGTATGCTACGCACAAGCCCACCTCCCACGGCAGTGGTGAGTAGTGTGCCGCACAGGCTGAGCCCTGCTTCTGTGCAATCCATTCCTCAGAAATGGAACTACTTTTTGTTAAGGTCCTACAACAGGAAAGACCGAACACAGAGCAGACAAGAAATGCCTGGGGCCATTTGAAGTCATGTGGCAAATGCTGAAGGAAATGCTGCAGGGAGGACCAGGTGGGTGCATGTCCCTGAGCCTTCCCCTGACACTCAGCACCCACGGCCTTTCTCGGCACATCTGGACCCGCCGTGCCCGGCACAGCGGGAAGGGATCCATGGCAGCCTCGCTGCCCCACTGCTGCTTTCACACCCTGCAGGGCTGTTTCCCAGCCTGGCCTGGCTGCAGCTTCTCCCCAGCTCAGCAGGAAGGCATTGGGCATCAGCTGACAGGGAGCCCAATCTGCACCATGGGCCATGCACACCCTGAGATCCCTGCAATTTCCGGGGCCCTGGGTAGATCAGAAAGGGCAGCTCTTTGGAGAAGTGAGGCCCAGCCCCAAGAACCTCGGCCTTTCCTGATCCTTATCAGTGTCTTTGACAAGCATTGCCTCCTGAAGACGCCCCCTGACCAATGGGGAGCACCTCCATCTGATCTGGCTGTGCTTTTCCTTTCTCCAGAAGTGGACAGAGAGGATGTGCTGAAGGCAAGGTCTCCCGGAGGAAGCAGTGGCTTCGTTCCAGCCACTGCTGCAGGAAGGGAGGAGAACGGAGACACAGAGAGAGTGACAGACACAGGCACAGACAGGGACACAGATACAGAGATGGACATGGACATGGACACAGGCATGAAAACAGACCCCGACACAGTTACACAATGTAATTGCTGTGCCAGGCTCAGCCTTCTCTGGGGCTGTGTGGCAGCAGCTCTTCCCCAAGCACCCAATGGCCCAGCAGCAGCCAAAGCTGGAGGCTCCTGGGCTTGGAGGTCTCTGGAGCTTGTTGGCAGCCCCTGGGAAAGGGCACTGGTGCCCAAGGTCCCTCCTGATGCCAAGGGGTGGCAAGGTGCCTGCAGGCCCCAGCTCTGGGGGAAACAGAGAACGTCCTGCCCGTGTGCACCGTGCTTCCAGCTCAGCAGTTGGGCACAGCACAAGCTCACACTCCCCATTGCTCCCACAGATGCAGCCCTCACCACAACACATGTTCCCGACTCCCAGAAGGGCATTTTAAGCGGTGTCTGTCAGGGAACACGGTGTTTGCTTGAGTTAATGGCCATTGTGGCTGGTGGGGAGCTAGTCATCATGTTGTGCTGTGTTGGAATCTGGTATTGCTGGAAGAGGAAACGGTGAGTGTTTTGTTCATCTGTCCCTCAAACAGCTTCTTTTGAAAGTCTACTGTAGGCAGGAAACATTCCCAGTTGAGAATGCTGTGGAGTTGTGGATAGGCAGTGGTTGTCCAAATAACTGCTGATGGTTCTGCTGCTGCCCAGTGCTTTCATTGGCCTTTTAATTGCTGGGCCTTGTCCTGGGGAGCCCGCCGGGGCTGCAGCCTCTGCTGGCTCCCACTGAGGCTGCCTGGCCAAGAGCAGCCCCAGGGGCAGTGGGCAGAGGCAAAGCAAGGTGGGCAGGAGAAAGAGCAGGGCCCAGATTGCCCTGGAAAGGCAGAGGCGCTCTGGGGCCCACTCCTGGCCAGGGACCCTGCCCAGAGCCATCCCCTGCTGGCCGGGGCCTTGAGGGACAGCTGTGCAGCTGGGCCAAGCTGTGCCAGCAGCTGCAGCCGTGCTGGGGAGCCCTGCCAGCCCTGGGCCTTGCTGTGCAGGAGGGTCCCTGTGCCAGCACCAGCTGAGCCTTCAGACACCTCCTCTCTCCACAGGAGCGCCCCACAAGAGCATTTGGAGGGCAGTGGCTGGAGATCATATCTGGAGAGCTTAAGCAGCTCCTCCAGCAGTAATGAGGGCCTGTGCAGCCCTTTCAAGATCTTCACAAAGAGGACCCCAGAGTAGTCATCGAGAAAGAGAAACTTTGTATTCCTGTAGAATCCCACTGCCACTTCCTCCCCTCATAGGTATCCCCAAACTGCTTTCACTCCCTTCTTTGATCTCACTCTGTCCTGTCCCAGCACATTCCCTAGTTCTTCTAGAGACCCCAGGACCAAGCCAGCATGCTCCAGCCTCAGCTGAGACCAACATGGCCCTTCCCTCTGCACCTGTGCCCTCTGGTCCTACCCTCTAAATGACACTGAGGGTGACCTCCCCACACCCCACCCAGCGTAGACGACGGCCTCTTTGTGTTCCAATAAAGACATGGAGTTGTTACCCCAGTGTCCGTGTGCTGCCCCCAGCAAATCCTAGAGGACCCCGGCACTGGCTGAGCTCCATGCCTGGGAGCAGCCCACGGTGTGGGCAGGCAGGAGCCAGGCAGGGGCTGCTGTGACCAGCGGCGGGGCCCCGAGGGGCTGGGGGAGCCTGTGCTGAGCGTGCCTGAGCTGAGGGCACATTTCCTTCAGTGGCATCACCTGGGCATGGAGCTCCTGCAGTGGCACGGCCCAGAAAAGAGGGAAGGCATCAAGGGCATCTCCAGAGGCACAGCCTGACCAGCAATGGCGGCAGGCAAAACAAAGCTCCTCCTTCTTAATTAACACACACTCGATCGGACCGAACTGATGGGCCATCAGCAATCCAGGGTGCTGCACAGGGTCTGCTCCTCTGGGCCAGGGGCAGGACGGAAGGGATGAGGAAGAGCCACGGGGCCCGACAGGGCTAATGAACAGCGCCGGAGGCACAATAGCCCAGCTGCAACTACATTTGATTTCCAGGTCAAAACACTCGGCATAGCTGGGCTGGGCTGGGCTGGCGTTCCCCGTAAGGCACCTGGGGGCTTTGGAGTCCCCCATGAGGTGCACGGGGGCTGGGGTCCCTTGTGAGACACACAGGGGTATTTTAGTTCCCTCTGAGGTATGGAGGGCACTGGGGGTCCCCTGTAAGGCATGCAAGCGATTTGGAATCCTGTGTGAGGCATGCAGGCGGTTTGGGATCTCTCCCAAGCTGTGCAGGGTGCTGGGGTCTCTCCTGAGGCACATGAGGGGGGCTTGGGGCTCTCATTTCACATGTGGAGAGGGCTGTGGACTCCCATAAGCGCGCCGGTGCTTTGGTCCCTCCCGCTGCTCGCAGCGGGGACTGGAGTCTTTTCTGAGGCCCGCAGGGGACGGGGTCCCTCCCCGGGCTCTCTCCGGGTCCCTGAGGGGCCCGGCGGGCTCGGCGCTGCCGCCGTGCCGGCCCGGTGAGGGCCCAAGGCGACGCTGCCCCGCCGGGCCCCGCTGCACGGGCACGGCACGGGCGGTGCTGAGCGCCGGGCAGGCGGCCCCCGAGCCCCCGGCCCTGCCTCCATCGGAGCACGGACAGCCCCGCAGGCAGCGCCCGGGAATGGCAGAGGAGCCGTGGGGAGCCGCGCTCTGCGCCGCGCTCTCCCCACAGAACGAGGCTCCCAGGGAGCACCCGCCTCCTGCGCGGCCTTGGCAACGCCCAGCGGGATTCGGGGAACTCAACTTGCCAGGGAGAAAAACAATTCAGAGGACACTTGTTCAGGCCTTTTAAAAGGTTCATTGAGAAACATCTTAAAATCCCAGGCTAAATCGTGTGGTTTAATGTGTGTTCTCCTTGAAGACGCTTTGATTGTAACTCCCAGTGGTGCCGGGCCGTGTCCCAGCCAGCACCCACACCCAGGAGCTCCCATGTCTGCAGCACGGCTGAATTTGGGACTTGACATTGCTATTGCAGGTAGAACCATGAAATGTCTCATTTGTCCAATGTCATATAACTCAATTCTTGTGAAGAAAAACAGACAGGCAGGATATAGCTGCCTGGCAGGACATGCTCTCCTTACTGGGAGGGCACCTCTTCAGATCCATTCCCACAAAATCCTGCCCCAACCTTGAGCTCACAATAGGCTCTGAGGTGACAGCAGGCTCAGGTCACAGCAGGCTCTGAGGTCACAGCAGGCTCTGATGTCAGAGCAGGTTCTGAGGTCACAGCAGGCTCTGAGGTCACAGCAGGCTCTGATGTCAGAGCAGGTTCTGAGGTCACAGCAGGCTCAGAGGTCACAGCAGGCTGAGCTGACAGCAGGCTCTGAGGTCACAGCAGGCTCAGAGGTCACAGCAGGCTCTGAGGTCACGGCAGGCTCAGAGGTCACAGCAGGCTCTGAGGTCACAGCAGGCTCTGAGGTCACAGCAGGCTCAGAGGTCACAGCAGGCTCTGAGGTCACAGCAGGCTCAGAGGTGACAGCAGGCTGAGCTGACAGCAGGCTCTGAGGTCACGGCAGGCTCAGAGGTCACAGCAGGCTCTGAGGTCACGGCAGGCTCAGAGGTCACAGCAGGCTCAGAGGTCACAGCAGGCTGAGCTGACAGCAGGCTCTGAGGTCACGGCAGGCTCAGAGGTCACAGCAGGCTCTGAGGTCACGGCAGGCTCAGAGGTCACAGCAGGCTCTGAGGTCACGGCAGGCTCTGAGGTCACAGCAGGCTCAGAGGTCACAGCAGGCTCTGAGGTCACGGCAGGCTCTGAGGTCACGGCAGGCTCAGAGGTCACAGCAGGCTGAGCTGACAGCAGGCTCTGAGGTCACAGCAGGCTCTGAGGTCACGGCAGGCTCTGAGGTCACAGCAGGCTCAGAGGTCACAGCAGGCTCTGAGGTCACGGCAGGCTCTGAGGTCACGGCAGGCTCAGAGGTCACAGCAGGCTGAGCTGACAGCAGGCTCTGAGGTCACAGCAGGCTCAGAGGTCACAGCAGGCTGAGCTGACAGCAGGCTCTGAGGTCACAGAGGCCCCAGAGCCCCGTGGTTGCACAGCACCACAAGGACCCAGCAGTCAGTCCCTGAACACAACTGCTGTGGCAGCAGCGGCGGCAGCAGCAGCGGTGCTGACATTGGGGACAGCGGTGCTGACATTGGGACAGCGGAGTCAGGAAAGCGGTGAAGGACAGTGGTGGCAGCAAGAGCTGGGAACTGGCACAGGGCAAGGCACCATGGCCCTTGCTCTGCGCCTCTTCCTCCTGCTCCTGCGGGCAGTGGCCCTGCCTGCCAGGGCAGCCCAGGCTGCTCCATGGCCAGCGCGGGGAGCAGGTGAGCCGGGGCCTGGCTCCCCATTTCCAGAGAAAGCAGTGGCTTGGTGGCAGCCCATGCTGCAGGAAGGGAGGAGAACGGAGACACAGAGAGAGAGACAGACACAGGCACAGACAGGGACACAGATCCCGAGATGGACATGGACATGGACACAGGCATGAAAGCAGACCCAGACACAGTTACAGAAGGTAATTGCTGTGCCAGGCTCAGCCTTCTCTGGGGCTGTGTGGCAGCAGCTCTTCCCCCAGCACCCACCCTTGCATGGCCCAGCAGCAGCCAAAGCTGGAGGCTCCTGGGCCTGGAGGCCTCTGGAGCTTGTTGGCAGCCCCTGGGAAAGGGCACTGGTGCCCAAGGTCCCTCCTGCTGCCAAGGGGCGGCAAGGTGCCTGCAGGCCCCAGCTCTGGGGGAAACAGAGAACGTCCTGCCCGTGTGCACCGTGCTGCCAGCTCAGCAGTTGGGCACAGCACAGCCTCACACTCCCCATTGCTCCCACAGATGCAGCCCTCACCACAACACGTGTTCCCGACTCCCAGAAGGGCATTTTAAGCGCTGTCTGTCAGGGAACACGGTGTTTGCTTGAGTTAATGGCCATTGTGGCTGGTGGGGAGCTAGTCATCATGTTGTGCTGTGTTGGAATCTGGTATTGCTGGAAGAGGAAACGGTGAGTGTTTTGTTCATCTGTCCCTCAAACAGCTTCTTTTGAAAGTCTACTGTAGGCAGGAAACATTCCCAGTTGAGAATGCTGTGGAGTTGTGGATAGTCAGTGGTTATCCAAATAACTGCTGACAGTTCTGCTGCTGCCCAGTGCTTTCATTGGCCTCTTAATTGCTGGGCCTTGTCCTGGGGAGCCCGCCGGGGCTGCAGCCTCTGCTGGCTCCCACTGAGGCTGCCTGGCCAAGAGCAGCCCCAGGGGCAGTGGGCAGAGGCAAAGCAAGGTGGGCAGGAGAAAGAGCAGGGCCCAGATTGCCCTGGAAAGGCAGAGGCGCTCTGGGGCCCACTCCTGGCCAGGGACCCTGCCCAGAGCCATCCCCTGCTGGCCGGGGCCTTGAGGGACAGCTGTGCAGCTGGGCCAAGCTGTGCCAGCAGCTGCAGCCGTGCTGGGGAGCCCTGCCAGCCCTGGTCCTTGCTGTGCAGGAGGGTCCCTGTGCCAGCACCAGCTGAGGCTTCAGACACCTCCTCTCTCCACAGGAGCGCCCCACAAGAGCATTTGGAGGGCAGTGGCTGGAGATCATATCTGGAGAGCTTAAGCAGCTCCTCCAGCAGTAATGAGGGCCTGTGCAACCCTTTCAAGATCTTCACAAAGAGGACCCCAGAGCAGTCTTCGACAAAGGGAAACTTTGTATTCCTGTAGAATCCCACTGCCACTTCCTCCCCTCATAGGTATCCCCAAACTGCCTTCACTCCCTTCTTTGATTTCACTCTGTCCTGTCCCAACCCATTCCCTAGTTCTTCTAGAGACCCCAGGACCAAGCCAGCATGCTCCAGCCTCAGCTGAGACCAACAAGGCCCTTCCCTCTGCACCTGTGCCCTCTGGTCCTGCCCTCTAAATAACACTGAAGGTGACCTCCCCACACCCCACCCAGCGCAGAGAACGGCCTCTTCTTCTGTTCCAGTAAAGACATGGAGTTGCTACCCCCAGTGTCCGTGTGCCGCCCCCAGGAAATCCTAGAGGACCCCGGCACTGGCTGAGCTCCATGCCCGGGAGCAGCCCACGGTGTGGGCAGGCAGGAGCCAGGCAGGGGCTGCTGTGACCAGCGGCGGGGCCCCGAGGGGCTGGGGGAGCCTGTGCTGAGCGTGCCTGAGCTGAGGGCACATTTCCTTCAGTGCCATCACCTGGGCATGGAGCTCCTGCAGTGGCACAGCCCAGAAAAGAGGGAAGGCATCAAGGGCATCTCCAGAGGCACAGCCTGACCAGCAATGGCAGCAGGCAAAACAAAGCTCCTCCTTAATTAACACACACTCGATCGGACCGAACTGATGGGCCATCAGCAATCCAGGGTGCTGCACAGGGTCTGCTCCTCTGGGCCAGGGGCAGGACGGAAGGGATGAGGAAGAGCCACGGGGCCCGACAGGGCTAATGAACAGCGCCGGAGGCACAATAGCCCAGCTGCAACTACGTTTGATTTCCAGGTCAAAACACTCCTCCATCGGAGCACGGACAGCCCCGCAGGCAGCGCCCGGGAATGGCAGAGGAGCCGTGGGGAGCCGCGCTCTGCGCCGCGCTCTCCCCACAGAACGAGGCTCCCAGGGAGCACCCGCCTCCTGCGCGGCCTTGGCAACGCCCAGCGGGATTCGGGGAACTCAACTTGCCAGGGAGAAAAACAATTCAGAGGACACTTGTTCAGGCCTTTTAAAAGGTTCATTGAGAAACATCTTAAAATCCCAGGCTAAATCGTGTGGTTTAATGTGTGTTCTCCTTGAAGACGCTTTGATTGTAACTCCCAGTGGTGCCGGGCCGTGTCCCAGCCAGCACCCACACCCAGGAGCTCCCATGTCTGCAGCACGGCTGAATTTGGGACTTGACATTGCTATTGCAGGTAGAACCATGAAATGTCTCATTTGTCCAATGTCATATAACTCAATTCTTGTGAAGAAAAACAGACAGGCAGGATATAGCTGCCTGGCAGGACATGCTCTCCTTACTGGGAGGGCACCTCTTCAGATCCATTCCCACAAAATCCTGCCCCAACCTTGAGTTCACAATAGGCTCTGAGGTGACAGCAGGCTCAGGTCACAGCAGGCTCTTAGGTCACAGCAGGCTCTGATGTCAGAGCAGGTTCTGAGGTGACAGCAGGCTCTGAGGTCACAGCAGGCTCTGATGTCATGGCAGGCTCTGAGGTCACAGCAGGCTCTGAGGTCACAGCAGACTGAAGTCAGAGCAGGCTGAGCTGACAGCAGGCTCTGAGGTCACAGAGGCCCCAGAGCCCCGTGGTTGCACAGCACCACAAGGACCCAGCAGTCAGTGCCTGACCACAACTGCTGTGGCAGCAGCGGCGGCAGCAGCAGCGGTGCTGACACTGGGGACAGCGGTGTCGGGAAAGCGGTGGCAGCAAGAGCTGGGCACTGGTGTGGAGATGTGTGGGCGATTTCCAATGATCATTCTTATGTTATTTGTGCTGTTTTATAATGTTAAAGGTATTACAGTTGTGAAGTGGTTTTCCCCTTCTCCTCTCCTTCCTTGGTTCCTCCCTAAGTTGTTTACTCAAAGTTCGTTTTATGTCAGTCATTAAGTTATATAATTCCTGGTTCTGTCCATCACTTGCAGGCCTCTCTCCTGTCTACAAACTTCTAGGCTAGGCCCGGGGTGATTAGATAGAATCAGGGGTTCCCCCACCCCTAAGTTAAGTTATTGGATGTTTGTATGATTGATATATGTTGAGCCACTTCCCTTACCCCTGTGATTGCTCCCTGCTCTACCCACCCCTTGTGAACCACCCCCTGTTAAAAGAGACCGCACACAGGGTTCTGGTGTCTCTTCGGAGCACCGGCCCAGAGGAATAAACCTCTCTGTTGCTGCTATCTGGACAGTCCCGTCTCTTCCTTCGCTCACGCCTTAGCTGTGGTCCCGCTTGGCAGACTAAAAGGCCCCCGTGTTGTGGCGGAGTCAGGGCTGAACAGTGCCGGCAGCACTTGGGCGGACAGCCACCCCATCGCAGGCCCTTCCCTCTGCACCTGTGCCCTCTGGTCCTGCCCTCTATATAACACTGAAGGTGACCTCCCCACACCCCACCCAGCGTAGACGACGGCCTCTTTGTGTTCCAATAAAGACATGGAGTTGCTACCCCCAGTGTCCGTGTGCCGCCCCCAGGAAATCCTAGAGGACCCCGGCACTGGCTGAGCTCCATTCCTGGGAGCAGCCCACGGTGTGGGCAGGCAGGAGCCAGGCAGGGGCTGCTGTGACCAGCGGCGGGGCCCCGAGGGGCTGGGGGAGCCTGTGCTGAGCGTGCCTGAGCTGAGGGCACATTTCCTTCAGTGGCATCACCTGGGCATGGAGCTCCTGCAGTGGCACAGCCCAGAAAAGAGGGAAGGCATCAAGGGCACCTCCAGAGGCACAGCCTGACCAGCAATGGCAGCAGGCAAAACAAAGCTCCTCCTTCTTAATTAACACACACTCGATCGGACCGAACTGATGGGCCATCAGCAATCCAGGGTGCTGCACAGGGTCTGCTCCTCTGGGCCAGGGGCAGGACGGAAGGGATGAGGAAGAGCCACGGGGCCCGACAGGGCTAATGAACAGCGCCGGAGGCACAATAGCCCAGCTGCAACTACATTTGATTTCCAGGTCAAAACACTCGGCATAGCTGGGCTGGCGTTGCCCGTAAGGCACCTGGGGGCTTTGGAGTCCCCCATGAGGTGCACGGGGGCTGGGGTCCCTTGTGAGACACACAGGGGTATTTTAGTTCCCTCTGAGGTATGGAGGGCACTGGGGGTCCCCTGTAAGGCATGCAAGGGATTTGGAATCCTGTGTGAGGCATGCAGGCGGTTTGGGATCTCTCCCAAGCTGTGCAGGGTGCTGGGGTCTCTCCTGAGGCACATGAGGGGGGCTTGGGGCTCTCATTTCACATGTGGAGAGGGCTGTGGACTCCCATAAGCGCGCCGGTGCTTTGGTCCCTCCCGCTGCTCGCAGCGGGGACTGGAGTCTTTTCTGAGGCCCGCAGGGGACGGGGTCCCTCCCCGGGCTCTCTCCGGGTCCCTGAGGGGCCCGGCGGGCTCGGCGCTGCCGCCGTGCCGGCCCGGTGAGGGCCCAAGGCGACGCTGCCCCGCCGGGCCCCGCTGCACGGGCACGGCACGGGCGGTGCTGAGCGCCGGGCAGGCGGCCCCCGAGCCCCCGGCCCTGCCTCCATCGGAGCACGGACAGCCCCGCAGGCAGCGCCCGGGAATGGCAGAGGAGCCGTGGGGAGCCGCGCTCTGCGCCGCGCTCTCCCCACAGAACGAGGCTCCCAGGGAGCACCCGCCTCCTGCGCGGCCTTGGCAACGCCCAGCGGGATTCGGGGAACTCAACTTGCCAGGGAGAAAAACAATTCAGAGGACACTTGTTCAGGCCTTTTAAAAGGTTCATTGAGAAACATCTTAAAATCCCAGGCTAAATCGTGTGGTTTAATGTGTGTTCTCCTTGAAGACGCTTTGATTGTAACTCCCAGTGGTGCCGGGCCGTGTCCCAGCCAGCACCCACACCCAGGAGCTCCCATGTCTGCAGCACGGCTGAATTTGGGACTTGACATTGCTATTGCAGGTAGAACCATGAAATGTCTCATTTGTCCAATGTCATATAACTCAATTCTTGTGAAGAAAAACAGACAGGCAGGATATAGCTGCCTGGCAGGACATGCTCTCCTTACTGGGAGGGCACCTCTTCAGATCCATTCCCACAAAATCCTGCCCCAACCTTGAGCTCACAATAGGCTCTGAGGTGACAGCAGGCTCAGGTCACAGCAGGCTCTGAGGTCACAGCAGGCTCTGATGTCAGAGCAGGTTCTGAGGTCACAGCAGGCTCTGAGGTCACAGCAGGCTCTGATGTCAGAGCAGGTTCTGAGGTCACAGCAGGCTCAGAGGTCACAGCAGGCTGAGCTGACAGCAGGCTCTGAGGTCACAGCAGGCTCAGAGGTCACAGCAGGCTCTGAGGTCACGGCAGGCTCAGAGGTCACAGCAGGCTCTGAGGTCACAGCAGGCTCTGAGGTCACAGCAGGCTCAGAGGTCACAGCAGGCTCTGAGGTCACAGCAGGCTCAGAGGTGACAGCAGGCTGAGCTGACAGCAGGCTCTGAGGTCACGGCAGGCTCAGAGGTCACAGCAGGCTCTGAGGTCACGGCAGGCTCAGAGGTCACAGCAGGCTCAGAGGTCACAGCAGGCTGAGCTGACAGCAGGCTCTGAGGTCACGGCAGGCTCAGAGGTCACAGCAGGCTCTGAGGTCACGGCAGGCTCAGAGGTCACAGCAGGCTCTGAGGTCACGGCAGGCTCTGAGGTCACAGCAGGCTCAGAGGTCACAGCAGGCTCTGAGGTCACGGCAGGCTCTGAGGTCACGGCAGGCTCAGAGGTCACAGCAGGCTGAGCTGACAGCAGGCTCTGAGGTCACAGCAGGCTCTGAGGTCACGGCAGGCTCTGAGGTCACAGCAGGCTCAGAGGTCACAGCAGGCTCTGAGGTCACGGCAGGCTCTGAGGTCACGGCAGGCTCAGAGGTCACAGCAGGCTGAGCTGACAGCAGGCTCTGAGGTCACAGCAGGCTCAGAGGTCACAGCAGGCTGAGCTGACAGCAGGCTCTGAGGTCACAGAGGCCCCAGAGCCCCGTGGTTGCACAGCACCACAAGGACCCAGCAGTCAGTCCCTGAACACAACTGCTGTGGCAGCAGCGGCGGCAGCAGCAGCGGTGCTGACATTGGGGACAGCGGTGCTGACATTGGGACAGCGGAGTCAGGAAAGCGGTGAAGGACAGTGGTGGCAGCAAGAGCTGGGAACTGGCACAGGGCAAGGCACCATGGCCCTTGCTCTGCGCCTCTTCCTCCTGCTCCTGCGGGCAGTGGCCCTGCCTGCCAGGGCAGCCCAGGCTGCTCCATGGCCAGCGCGGGGAGCAGGTGAGCCGGGGCCTGGCTCCCCATTTCCAGAGAAAGCAGTGGCTTGGTGGCAGCCCATGCTACAGGAAGGGAGGAGAACGGAGACACAGAGAGAGAGACAGACACAGGCACAGACAGGGACACAGATCCCGAGATGGACATGGACATGGACACAGGCATGAAAGCAGACCCAGACACAGTTACAGAAGGTAATTGCTGTGCCAGGCTCAGCCTTCTCTGGGGCTGTGTGGCAGCAGCTCTTCCCCCAGCACCCACCCTTGCATGGCCCAGCAGCAGCCAAAGCTGGAGGCTCCTGGGCCTGGAGGCCTCTGGAGCTTGTTGGCAGCCCCTGGGAAAGGGCACTGGTGCCCAAGGTCCCTCCTGCTGCCAAGGGGCGGCAAGGTGCCTGCAGGCCCCAGCTCTGGGGGAAACAGAGAACGTCCTGCCCGTGTGCACCGTGCTGCCAGCTCAGCAGTTGGGCACAGCACAGCCTCACACTCCCCATTGCTCCCACAGATGCAGCCCTCACCACAACACGTGTTCCCGACTCCCAGAAGGGCATTTTAAGCGCTGTCTGTCAGGGAACACGGTGTTTGCTTGAGTTAATGGCCATTGTGGCTGGTGGGGAGCTAGTCATCATGTTGTGCTGTGTTGGAATCTGGTATTGCTGGAAGAGGAAACGGTGAGTGTTTTGTTCATCTGTCCCTCAAACAGCTTCTTTTGAAAGTCTACTGTAGGCAGGAAACATTCCCAGTTGAGAATGCTGTGGAGTTGTGGATAGTCAGTGGTTATCCAAATAACTGCTGACAGTTCTGCTGCTGCCCAGTGCTTTCATTGGCCTCTTAATTGCTGGGCCTTGTCCTGGGGAGCCCGCCGGGGCTGCAGCCTCTGCTGGCTCCCACTGAGGCTGCCTGGCCAAGAGCAGCCCCAGGGGCAGTGGGCAGAGGCAAAGCAAGGTGGGCAGGAGAAAGAGCAGGGCCCAGATTGCCCTGGAAAGGCAGAGGCGCTCTGGGGCCCACTCCTGGCCAGGGACCCTGCCCAGAGCCATCCCCTGCTGGCCGGGGCCTTGAGGGACAGCTGTGCAGCTGGGCCAAGCTGTGCCAGCAGCTGCAGCCGTGCTGGGGAGCCCTGCCAGCCCTGGTCCTTGCTGTGCAGGAGGGTCCCTGTGCCAGCACCAGCTGAGGCTTCAGACACCTCCTCTCTCCACAGGAGCGCCCCACAAGAGCATTTGGAGGGCAGTGGCTGGAGATCATATCTGGAGAGCTTAAGCAGCTCCTCCAGCAGTAATGAGGGCCTGTGCAACCCTTTCAAGATCTTCACAAAGAGGACCCCAGAGCAGTCTTCGACAAAGGGAAACTTTGTATTCCTGTAGAATCCCACTGCCACTTCCTCCCCTCATAGGTATCCCCAAACTGCCTTCACTCCCTTCTTTGATTTCACTCTGTCCTGTCCCAACCCATTCCCTAGTTCTTCTAGAGACCCCAGGACCAAGCCAGCATGCTCCAGCCTCAGCTGAGACCAGCAAGGCCCTTCCCTCTGCACCTGTGCCCTCTGGTCCTGCCCTCTAAATAACACTGAAGGTGACCTCCCCACACCCCACCCAGCGCAGAGAACGGCCTCTTCTTCTGTTCCAGTAAAGACATGGAGTTGCTACCCCCAGTGTCCGTGTGCCGCCCCCAGGAAATCCTAGAGGACCCCGGCACTGGCTGAGCTCCATGCCCGGGAGCAGCCCACGGTGTGGGCAGGCAGGAGCCAGGCAGGGGCTGCTGTGACCAGCGGCGGGGCCCCGAGGGGCTG